>NW_023994188.1:0-62500 GCF_015586225.1 Lucilia sericata | reverse complement strand
GGAACGCTTAGAAAACACCCTCGCTTTTTTCTAGCTGGCAATGCTGTAGTAACAGGTGTGAAGAGTTGCCGTCTTTCATTTTCTTAGAGAAACTTGGATAGGTATTCACGAAAAATTTTCAAGATGCCATGAAATTTTGATTACATTTTGATTTGATTGAATTTTATAAGACAATTAAATTTATGGGCCGAAATAAAACATTAAGGGTTTTCATTTAAACGCTTAAGTTTCCCATTTGTGCAAGTTTGCAAGTTTATTCGACTTGTTTTATGAAACCCCTGTTCAAATTTTGTTCTATTACAATATTTATAAACATTGTCAAACGAAATCAAAAAAATAAAAAATAAATTATTTTAACAAAAAATTTTACAAAATATGTTTAAAATGTAAATTTTCAAGTCCATAAATTCAAAAGTGAACAATAGTGAACGGATTTATTAAATGCTCCATGAGTTTGCTCAAGTTTGCTAGTCTAAATAGTCGCTCAAACTTATAAGGGTTGTACAAATGAATTTCCATAGAATTCAATTGCGAGAATGGAAACATGCATAGGTTTTGAACGTTTAAATGAAAACCCATATTATGTTTTATTTCCGGATATTTTTAAAGAGTTTTATATATGTATAAAATTGTATATTAAGGCGATGGAATCGTTTTTAAAACCGGTTATCTCTATTTTACTACTATCAGTTTTTTCTAAATATTGATTTTTCGAATATCGAATAACCCGGTTTTCTACTTTGAAAAAAAAAACGCTTTCGGATACTGTTATTTTCTTTGTATTTAACGGATACTAGAATTAAATAACAACACCAAATTAATTAATTGAAATAACCATAAAAAATTGCTTGATAATATGTATTTTGTTTTTATTAAATTTAATCAGTCTAAAGTATCAGAATAAACTAGGATTACCCAGTTTCCTTAAGTTCATCAAACGTTTCCCACTTGTAATTTTGTATACATTATGGAAATTATATAAATCAAACGATTAGAAATAAATTTAGAATCTTTTAAAATGTAAAAAAATCAGTTCAGGCCATGCTTCGTTAAATAAATTTAAACATAAATATTAATTTTTGCATTTCTAAAACATGCTAATGAAAACCAGGTTGAATTTTTTTAATTCTTTATTGAAATCATAAAAAATAAACAAAACAACACCAAAATCAGTAGTAGTACTTTGTTCAGAACATTTTTGAATGTTTTGAAAAGAAAAATTTTATAATTTTGAACTAATTCAAACTCGCATAAATTGAGGTTTGAGTTTATTCGAAAGCCGATACACTTCAAAACTAAACAACAAGTTTTCACGCATTTTTGATTAGTAAAGCTTTTGTTAATGTTCACAGTGAACTGTGAACACAGTGAAACTTTTATAATTATTGAAATGTTCACCTAAAATATCATTTAAAGGTAACAGTCTAGATTCTAATTATTTTACATAAAATGGCATCACTTTTAAAGGGAACATGACAATATGAAACGAAGTGTGACGTCATAAACACTTGTTGATGAGGTGTGTTTAATAAGCATAATAATATGTACATAAACATATTTCCTCTCAATAAATTGTTGTAAAAACAAATACATTATTAATTAAATCTATGAACAAGAATATCTGATAAACAAATATAATAATATTTGTCATACCAAATTTGTGGCAACTTTATATTATTTAAATTTTTCTTTGCTGAAATAAACATAAACAAACATTATATAGAGTTGCCCAAGCGTAAACAAAACATGCGCAATAGCTATTGTAACATTTTAATCAAAAACAAATTTTGCGTGTTTTCTTAGTTTATTAATTGTTATATTAATGTAAAAATATAATTTGAAATTTATATATTACACGGCAATATTAATTATATAAACAAATTTTGTTAATATTAGTATTTTATTCTTACAGCCTGGTAACTCTACGTTAATTGTTTTGTTTATATTTTTGTTTCCATTTTAAGCCAGCATTCGGTTTCAATTCCACTCTGTTTCAAGTCATTCTTTTACTTCAAACACTTTGTGTTTGTAGCAAACACGAGATACGAAAAATACATTGCTGTTTGACAAACCAGAGTTTCCTAGGTCGTCAAACAAATGTATTTTAAATGGAACATCAAACAAAATCTATTTGAAGGAAAAATTCCGCAATTTTTTGCGCGCAGTCGCATGTTTTCGCGCCAATTTTAGCAAATTCTGTATTTGATCTTCTGTCATTTTACATACATTTTGAGTTTGTAACAAACGTAGAACGTGTTCAGTTTGGAAATTGTTTGATTTTTTTTAAAAAAGTTATAAAATATATATAATTTTATTATTGGAAATAACATAATTGTTTATTGAAAAAGTATTTAAGTGTAAATACTTTTTAATATTGATTGATTTGGCCTGTTTGTGAGATCTAGAAGATTAAAGTCTTTCTTTTTAAGAAAGAGGAGGCATCATGATGGTCTACTGGAAGAATGCCCACAAAAGAGTGGCAATTGTATACCTCCCTAGTCACCTAGGTGGGTGGTGGTCGATCGGCTAGTGGTGACATGGTATATTATCACCTAGAGGCAATGTACGGACGCTGATTGCCGTATCCAGGGGTTACCACAAGGATACATTCTTCGATGTTGTTGCGGAATAGTTATACGCATAAAATATGACTTGAAATCTTTGTGAAAGTACTCGTGAACGGTTCGGTTAATTCACTGCGTGGTTTTGAATTTTTACGCGTAACGCTATGGATTTTCTGATGTTAATTTAATAATCAAGTTAAAATCTGTGTATCACGTCGGAATGGAAATGTGGCCTGACAGTGAAACCAGTATCCCTTGTAAGGCAGAATATTATAGGTTTATATTTCAGTACATATACAGGAAATAAAAATTGCAAATCACGTAATACTTTACTTTAAAAAAGTGATACAGTAAATGTATAGGGCATAGCTTCGCCCTGATAAACAACTGAAAAAAATTAAATTCAAAAAGTCACCAAAAATCTGGGATTATTGAACAAAAAAAATTTGGAGATATTTTTAATATTTTTTCACATAAGTATATAAAAAAATATTGTTTATTCATGTTTTTTCGTTGGTCTTCGCGGACGCCCTAGGATTTTGCTACGGACCACTAGCAGTCCGCGACCCCCCATTTTGGAACCGTTGCTCTAAAAGCTGCGAGAAGGCAAGCACTTTTGACTGGCATAACACAATTTAAATTATTTTACAATGCTGCGGGGTGTGATTGTGTCTGCAAAATAATGGTAATGGATTTGCTGGCTGCCATGTTACCGCCGACAGCTATTGAAAATAAATTGTCATCATCAAAATGTGTGTCCTTGACCAATATTTGGTGATCTGGATCAAATAATAAAAAGGAACTTTTTTAAAGTTTTTCCTATTTCATTTATGTTTCACGTAGAGGTATGATAATTAATTTTGATATCATGTGAAAGGTCTTTGAGAGGCGCTTTTAATTACGTATTAAAAATTAAAGTTAAAAAAAACAAATTAAAATGTTATTTAGATTATTCAAAATTTTATTATATAGATTACACTATGCGGCAAAAATAAAGGATTTGTTTTTAATTTTTAAGAATTAATCAATTTTTAAATTCTTTTTTTTATTTTATTTTTTTTTATTTTTTATTAATCAATTAATCAATTTTTAAATTCTTTTTTTTTTATTTTTTCCATCCCTGCATAATTTCTCACACAACTTTTGTGCTTGCTCTAATTCATTGTTATAAATTATATACAAAGTCCCACTTTTTTATCTCTCGGATACAGTTTTTATTTAAAATCTTTGAAAATTTTAAAATTAAGCGTATATGAGAACTTAGCCGGCTTACAGTCGATTTTAAGCCGCCGCCGATATTTTTAGTGTCAGCCGCCGCCGCCGTTATGGGCGGCGGCGAACTACGCCCTCGGGGCGTAGTTCTTCGACAAGTGTCATTTTGGGAATTAGTCAATTGCGATTGAAATAGAATAGATTTGTAAAGGCGTGCTTGTTGTTTTAATTTAATTTCAATTTGTGTTTATTTAAAATTTTTATTTAAACGACGCAAGTGTTTGTTTTCCAAACACTGCAGCAAGAAGTGTGTGAATATGTTTGCAACTAGTGCTCTGGCCAGGAGCTTGTTGCTTTTTGTCTTGGTCTTATTTGTGGGTGTGTTCGCCCAATTTGAGTGGCAAGCCCGTGATGCTTTCGATGAAATTAAAATAAAATACGATAAAGTTAATCCTGACAATTGCCCCATACAACATGTTAGTGATTTGTACTTGCCGGAAGATACAGTGTCTCATAAGCCAGACATTAAAGAAATCAATATAAATCCCATATTTCCAAATCGTACCGCATTGTTGCATCTGCACAACATGGCGTTGAGTAGAAGTTTCTTTTGGAGTTATATTTTACAGTCTCGTTTTATAAGACCTGCCATCAATGATACTTATGATCCCGGAATGATGTACTACTTCCTCTCTACCGTGGCAGATGTCTCGGCGAATCCATCAATTAACGCCTCAGCTATATATTTTGCTCCCAATAGTTCGTATACTTCCTCGTATAGAGGTTTCTTCAATAAAACTTTTCCTCGTTTTGGACCAAGAACTTTCCGTTTGGATGATTTTAATGATCCCATACATTTACAAAAGATCTCCACCTGGAATACCTTTGATGTACGAGATTTAGGTGCCCATCCACCAGAGTCAGTGTCACAGGATTATACCTCAGATTTGTATAAAATAAATGAATGGTATAAGAAATGGCTACCCGATGATGTAGAGGGACGTCATGACACGAAGACTACATATCAGGTTGAGATACGTTATGCTAATAATACAAATGAAACGTTTACATTCCATGGACCGCCCGGAGCTGATGAAGATCCTGGTCCTATTAAGTGGACTAGACCGTATTTTGATTGTGGTCGTTCTAACAAGTGGTTGGTATCGGCTGTAGTTCCTATCGCTGATATATATCCCCGACATACCCAGTTCAGACATATTGAATATCCAAAGTGAGTAATTTTAAATTTAAATAGTACCTTTTTATGAATGAAAAAGTACCAAAAGCTATGTTCAATATTAAAAAAACCAAGTGAAAAACAAAAAAGTATCAAGAAGTAACTTCTTATACATTCACTTTCAATCAGGACCGACTATGTTAATTGAGATTAATTTTTGATTTATTTAATTTATTTCAGATACACTGCCATTGCCGTACTCGAAATGGATTTTGAAAGGCTTGATATTAACCAATGTCCGAAAGGTGAGGGCAACAAGGGACCAAATCATTTTGCTGATACTGCACGATGTAAAAAAGAAACGACTGAATGTGAACCGCTGCATGGCTGGGGCTTTAGGCGAGGTGGTTATCAATGTCGTTGTAAACCGGGACATCGTTTGCCTAACGTCGTAAGGCGACCCTATTTGGGTGAAATCATAGAAAGAGCATCCGCAGAACAATATTACAATGATTATGATTGTCTTAAAATTGGCTGTAAGTTTTTGAATAGAAATTCTCGAAAACATTTGTTTATTTTTTTTTCCATTTTAGGGATCCAAAAAGTACCCATAGAATGGAATAGAGCACCCTATCATGTGCGTGAAAAATATTTAGATTTACATAGAGAATATCGTAATTATTCTACCGGTGCCACAGCTTTACATGCAGAAAATTTGAATATAGATCAAGCGTTGAAATTTATACATAGTGTTAATTATAGAACTTGCAAAGAGTAAGTTTTTGTTATTAAATTTATATTTTTAAATAATAATTTTTTTTCTTTTTATGATAGTTTCCATCCCCAAGATTTAATTTTACGCAGTGATGTTAGTTTTGGCGCTAAAGAACAATTTGAAAATGAAGCTAAAATGGCGGTACGTCTTGCTAACTTCATCAGTGCTTTTCTGCAGGTATGTACAATATAAGTAAATTTTGTAAACTAATTTAAAATTTCAAAATACGTTACTTTAGGTAGAACTAAAAAAGTTCTCACCTTCACTTTCCATAATATTTTTCATATTTCAACACTTAATTATAGTTTAGAAGTGTTAATAATTTCATTGATTTTCTTGTTTTTGCTGACACCACTTCCTCTAAAAACTCTTGAAGTGTAAATGAAAATTTTTCACGCTTTATAAAACGTTTTTTAAGAAATTCTTTTAAAAACAAATATCTACTCAAATAACTTCTTTTGTTTTCCGTTTGCCTAATCTCATGTTTAACAACTTGTTTTTGTGGTAGTTAAATATGCAGTGTCAAATAAATATTTCGCTTACTAAAAAATATTGAAATATTTGTAGGAAAAAAATACACGAAAAACTAGATATTTTTGCAAAACTATTTGCACAAGTTGTTAGAAGAATCTTTTAAACAAATATTGCAAACTAGAAATAAAAGTATGAAATAATAGAAATAATAATGAGGATGATAAAAACGGAAACTTAACGACATTTAAACCTAAATTTACAAATTGAGATTCTCTAGCAACAACAATCAAAAACTCTATTATTATCAAGAAAAACTAGTTGCTATTAAAAAAAAAAATAATATCACACTCTTCTATAGACTAGTTTTATCTATCTACACTATTTTCTATTTCAATGTGATATAAAAACCCTTTGCTTTATTTAAAACTACTCTTCTTTTTTCACGCTTTTATCATATACAAACACTAAACTATTTTTTGAACTTCTACAAAGGTTTCTGATCCCAATGAAGTATATTCGGGTAAACGTGTGGCCGATAAACCACTTACTGAAGATCAAATGATTGGTGAAACATTGGCTATTGTTTTGGGTGACACAAAAGTCTGGTCGGCTGCCACACTTTGGGAACGTAATAAATTCACCAATCGTACATATTTCGCACCCTATGCCTATAAAACTGAATTGAATACACGCAAATTTAAAGTGGAAGATATAGCACGTTTGAATAAAACACATGAACTGTATACCGAAAGAAGTTATTTCAAGTTTTTGAAACAACGCTGGTCTACGAACTTTGATGATTTGGAAACGTTTTATATGAAAATCAAAATACGTCACAATGAGACAGGTGAATACAGTCAGAAATATGAACACTACCCTAATTCGTATCGTGCGGCAAGTTTGAAACATGGCTTTTGGACACAACCACAATTTGATTGTAATGGTTATGTTAAGAAATGGCTTGTGACCTATGCAGCACCCTTTTTCGGCTGGGATAGCCTTAAAGTTAAACTGGAATTCAAGTAAGTAAACACAATCATAATATTGCTGATGTTAGAGAGTAAAAAGGGGTATTTTTCTGTGAAGTAGTTTTTGTTTAAATTTAAAATAGTGGAAAATTGTATTGTTCTGTTATTGTTATTTAAAGTCATCCCTAATTCTATTTATCTATTCTATTTTTTGCTATATCTTCAAATTGTTAGTTTTTTCTATTTATGCGGGCTTGTTCTTATTAATTCTTATTTGGTTCGTGTTGTGTTTCTTAAGAGGTTATCTGTTATTTCGGGGCTTTTTTAAAAGGGGTCATTTATTTATTATTGTATTCGTGTTTCTTTATTTTACTTTGGACATTTCAATTTGTTTTCAAATGTTTTGTCTTGATTATGTCTTAATAGTTTCAGCGGGTTATAATAATCTTTTAAAGTTATGTTTAATATAATTTATGCTTTTCATCGAGGGTTCGTTCTTCTTCTTTTTTTTTTTGCTATAGTGATGACAGTTTTAGTAACTTATGACTTTTATTTAACATGTTATAGTAACATTAAAGATAAAACGTTTTAAAGTTATTAAAAACCAGAAATTTTGAAATATATTTACATTAATATTTGGTATAGAGACCAGTTTTGAAAATACATACAAGGATTTCTACAGTTCTTTTGAGTAAAAGAAAAAAATTGCATAAAAAAATTAAACAACAGGAGATGTTGTTTGAAAATTTCTGTTCAGAAAATGTTGCTTTAAATGTTGAAAAATATTAAAAATTTAATGAATGATAACAGATTTACCATATATAACCTAAGCAAACCAAAAATTCGGGATCCAAAACTTGCATAATTTTATTATAAATGCTTAGGAGAAGTTTGCTATCTATGTATTATGAATCAAAATTTTTAATATATGTACATACACCATCGGACAAAATAAAGTGCAAAAGTACTCATGCTATATTCTTTCAGCGAAAAATTGGTTAAATGATTATTGAAAATAACAATAAAACTAAATTATTGTACTTAAAATTTTTCTGTATAACATCTAAAATTAAAGTAAATTTAGTTTTTTGTCGGACAAAATAAAGTGTAAATTTTATATATCATTATTTAAATTTCTTGTATATCAAAATTTTTTATCTATTTTGGTTCTGATTTGAATATTTGGATCTATTTTGGTAATTGGATCTATTTAAGCCATTTTGGTAATTTTTTTCACCATTATTATTCGCAATCGCCTTCCCTTCCCCTTGTTTTCCCCATATAATTATTTTCAAAAGAAATCAGTTTTTAATCACAATTTCATCGGAATTTTTTTGATCAATTGTGGTCCAAAATTAATCTATTGGATTTACGGCGGTACTCTGACCAACTTATTCCAATTATTCAGTGTTCTTTCCTACAGTAATGTTATTTTTTAACTTTATCAAGTGCTTAAGCTTATTATCTTTCCGAGATATAAAGTTGCCGAATTCCATTTTGAAGGCACTAATCTTAAAAATTGGACACATACGAAGAGTCAACTGACCCATACCTTCAATCTTTCACCAACATATTTAAAAGCATGGAATTTTTTTTTTTCGATTTTAGTATATAATTTTGTATTTTTAGCTCAAATTTACGTAGTTGGCCAGATGAGTCCCAATTTTAAAATGTCGACAATGAGTGTGAGTTAAGCCCTTCAATATACAAAATTTGAAAAACATTATCCCAGGTTTTAAACATAATGGTGGAGGGCTATCTGTATTGGTACATTATTCAACTTTAGGAACGAGAATCTTAGTGAAAATGGAGTAAACAAAAACAAATGAGCAATTCACGAGCGTTTTTAATAAAAATTTGGAAATAAATGGTGTAAAAATGGGCTTGGGAGACGTAATGCCTCAACAGATTCATGATTTCAAACACGACAAAGGTTAAAAACATGATTGTAAGAAAAAAAAAAAAAAAAAAAAAAACACTGAAAAATTGGAATGAAAATTGGAACTGCTCAGAGCATCGCCCTAAATCCAACAGATTAATTTTAGACCACAATTGAGGGGAAGGGAAGGCGATTGTGAATAATAATGGTAAAAAAATACAGAAAAGGCTTAAGTAGATTCCAGTTATACAGAAAAATTTTAGGTGGAATAAATTTGTTTTATTGTTCTTTTTGTAGCATTGTATATAAACTAAATAAATTTTAAAAAAATCCATATTCAATAATCATTTAACAGATTTTTCGTTGAAATAATATAGCATGAGCACTTTTGCACTTTATTTTGTCCGATAGTGTATATCGTATCCTATGTTCGATATGTATAATTATATCAAGAGAAATATATTCTACAGATCTTTTATTTCAAATGCATTATGTGAACAAAACGTATTAAATGTTCGAGGTATGTACATTTGAAACTCTGGCCTAAAATAAGCTCTTTTCTAAAGCAATTATACTCAGAATTTTGATTTTTTTGGAAAAGTTAAATAAAAAAATTTAGTACAGCTACTTGTTTTATTATAAGAAAGAACTTTTGATAAACTTAAAATGAAAATTAGGAAACATTTTTTAGAGTATTGTTTTGGACTGAAAAACATTATAGAAAAATAATTATGCCGACTTATATCTTGCGCCAAGTTTTAGCTTACATTCACACGAAGAGAGTGGCAACTGTATAGATCGTCCCAACTCAAATTAAAACTTAACGAATGCACGAAAAATCTTAAACAGAATTAGAATTCAGAAAAATGGAATCGCTTAATAAATATTTGGAAAGCCTGGACGCTATCCCTCATCCGAATTACTCTTATGGAGAGCTACTAAAAGTCTAAAAAGACCAGTAATAAGTAAGCCATCTCTACGAAAAATCAGTGGAGGTTGGGCAAGAAACGATGCTGAAAAAGGATATAAGATTGCTGATCATTTGAAACATTTATTTACGCCAAATAATGCTAACAATCTACTAGAGCTACCTTCTGAGAGCTGTACCCGTACGTTTTGAGATTCGTACTATTGAGATTCGGCTATTGTTGAACTAAACTCCAAGAAAGCACTTGGTATTGACAAGATGATTATGGAGCTACCCCGGACAGCAATAAAAATAATTAATTTATTGAATGCTATAGACGCCTTGAATATACCCACCTCAATGGTTACAATGATACCTAAACTATCGATCTATCTAGCGAGCTAGCGAAGCAGCGAGCGAGCGAGCGAGCGAGCGAGCGAGCGATCGAGCAGTCTATCGAGCGATTAGCGAGCGAAGCTACGAGCGAGGAGCGACGAGACTATCTAGCTAGCGACAGCAGCTATCGAGCGATCGAGCGAGCTAGCGAGCTACGAGCGAGCTAGCGAATGAGCGAGTCGATCGAGCTATCTACTACGAGTATCTATGCTATCGAGAGCTATCTACTATCTATCATCTATCGAGCATCTATCTATCTATCATATTATCTATCATCTATTATTATCTATCTATCTATCTATCTATCTATCTATCTATCTAGCTTTCTATCATCATCTAGCTATCTATCTATCTATCTATCTATCCTATCTACTATCTATCTATCTATCTATCTATCTATCTATCTATCTATCTATTATCTATTAATAATCCCTACGTAAAAACAGAAAAATACAACATTAAATAACAATCTAGTAGGCTTTCGTGAGGAATTCAACTAATTTGATAGGAAGATGTTTATTCTATCGAATATCGCATATAAACAGCTGTCAAATACAATAACGTTCCTCTGTCAGATAATTCAAAAAGAATAGTACAAATTTTTAAGCATTAACTTAAATTTAAAGAAATTAAAAAATGTTCCTTTATTAGATTAGGTAGATATGCAAGAGAGATAACAAATCTTCTAAACTTTTTATAAAATTAAACACTAAAACAAGAATGTTTACAAAAAACTACAATTTATTATTTTCTTTATAAAATATTTTTCTTTTTATTTGCATTTATAGAGGTGTGGTAGCTGTTTCCATGGACTTGTTGCAATTGGATATAAATCAATGTCCAGACTGGTATTATGAGCCAAATGCCTTTAAAAATACCCACAAATGTGATGAGAAAACATCATATGTAAGTTTCTTTCCCCCAAAAAATGGAAAAATCATTTAATTTACCAAAATTTCTTATAACATAATTTTTTTATTCTAGTGCGTGCCTATCATGGGACGTGGCTATGAAACGGGTGGCTATAAATGTGAATGTCTACAGGGTTATGAATATCCTTTCGAAGATTTAATCACCTATTACGATGGTCAATTGGTGGAAGCTGAATTCCAAAATATTGTTGCCGACAAAGAAACACGTTATGATATGTTCAAATGTCGTTTAGCGGGAGCTTCAGCAATACAAGCAGCCACCTCATTAATCATTGCACTTTTGGGTTTAACACTGGTTTTACTATATAAGTTCAGATGAAAAGCTTTAGACAAAGGTAAAATGATTTGCTCTTTTCTTTGCATTAGGCAAAAGTAAAAAAAAGAGTTAAACAAAAGCAAAAGACATGTGTAGTTTTGTAGTTTATTTTAGTAACTAAGTAAGAAACGAATCCGTCCAAAAACAAATAAGCAATTATCTCAAATAACAAATTAAGTTAAAATTATAGGTATGTGTATATTAAACAAGAACAGTTAAGAGTTAAGGAAAAAAACTTGTCACTCATGTGTCTTCTTCCTTTACACTATATAGATTGTAGATGTGAGGCTACTCTACTGTCTTAAAATAATATTTTATAGCAACTTGTTGGTATATTTTTCAGCATTTTGTGAATTTTTATTTAAATAGAAAAAACATTGTCATCATTTATCCAAAGCGATTAAGTTGTAGACACAATCTATTACAATGAATCTCATTATTTGTCATGCTTTTTTTGTGTTTCGAAATAAATACACAACAACAACAAAAATACGCTTTTTAAAAAGTTTGTCAAGGCATCATATAACTCATGTTCAAAATTATACACACTCTGCAGAAACTCTCATAGAAAAGGTAATAGTTAAAAAAGATAAAAAACCTTTAACGCCTCTCTTTAGCTCGTATTACTCTTTTTTATATAAAAAAGTTTTATGCTGTTGCTTTTACTGCCCAAACAACAAAAAGCACAAAACGGAAATTGGAAAAAAAATCAAAAAATTTTTGAAAAATAACGCAAAAATTGAGAGAAAAACAAGCAAATTTAGTTTTTTAGAAAACTACAAAATCTGTTTTTAATAACCATGAAGTTTTGAACGCTAACGAACGAAAGAACAGCTGTGTCTGTGTAGCATTAGTAGACAATAATAAGCACCACAGAAAAGCTACAATCAAAAAAGAAAAATAAAAACGACAACGAAACCTGTTAATATCACAAAGTATCTTAAGATTGTCGAGAAATCATTGCAAGTAAAGAAACTTTGACTGGATGGAGGTACACACAACAGCTACAGCAGCAGCCTTGAGTGAGAGGAGGGTTGTTACTTGGGTTTTTTGCACCCCTTCTTTAATGGTCACCACCACAACACGCAGCTATGACCGTTAAGAATTTTTATATAAAGTTTTTTTTTTTTTGCTTACTTTATGTGTGCATTAATTTTGATTTCTTTCCTTTTTTCCATTAATAAAGGAACTTCCTCTATTAGAAAAATGACGGGGTTTCTTTTTTCATTACGTTCAGTTTTTTTTATAACGGGCTTTTTGTTGTTGTGCCTTGATGATGACGATGATCATCCTCATCTTTTATTATTATCATAGCCTGAGAACTTTTTCCACAAACATTTTCCTTAAAAGATCCTTTTGCAAAAAACCAGTTTACCACTTGGTTTTGGTCATAGTAAATTTCGCAAAAAAAATCGTATACACATATTTTTTATGATTTCAAAAAAGCGTTTTTTTATAAACATTTGATATCAAAAAAAAAAAAAAATTGCAAAAAAAACTTACGGCTGTTGTCTAATATTTGTTTCAAAATATTTTCACACATTTTTCATCGTCAGACTAAAGACAACAGAGGAGAGTTTATCATCTATAGAGTGACCAATAACTAAAAACAATGAACCCTCTATTGTTCAAGTTTCCATAAAAAAGGACACTATAGAAATTCTTAAGATTTTAATAACGGCAACAACAAAAACACTAAAATAAACTCCTGCTGTTTTTAATATTGAATATAAAATACACAACAATACAATTGTATTTCTAATTCTCTAATAATCTTGTTTGTATGCACATAACTATAGTTTATTTCGTTCGTTATAAATTTTTAAAACCGTCCATTTATATATATATTTAGACTTGTTGTTTAAATATTAATTTTAAGTTTAAAATCGAAGAAAAAAACGTTAAACATTGTGCCTTGTTTTAATAATGTTTCATATAGCCTAAATTGTTTGTATTTTTACAAAGACAACATTATAAAATCGTTTAGTATTTAAGTGAATAGTATTGTTTTTGTCCATTTTATGTTTTGTAGTTGCAATTTTACTATATAAACAAAAACAAATTTTTACACTCTTATATGTTTATATATATTTACATTAAATTTTTTTATAAATTTATTTAAAAAAATGCGATAAACATATCACAATAAAACTTTTTACAAATTTTAATAAAATATATGACATAAAAACGATAAGTATTTTAATTGAAGGGGCTATGGGGTGTTTTTATTGT
The DNA here is from genome assembly GCF_015586225.1 of Lucilia sericata. Lineage (NCBI taxonomy): Eukaryota > Metazoa > Arthropoda > Insecta > Diptera > Calliphoridae > Lucilia > Lucilia sericata. Next base: position 48,668 of record NW_023994188.1, on the reverse strand, counting down.
TTTATGATGGAGTGAGTGCTAGCAGAGTTAAATAGGATGGTACTTTTCGTCACTCATGTATAATTTCTGAACTAACACTACCCAGCAAAAAGATGGATATGAATTGAAGTAACTCATCAACTTACATTTCACAACTTTACTCAGGAGTTTAGTAATGACTTATAAATAACTAACCTTTTAGCCTTGATATTTAGTTTTTTACACAAACGAAAAAAATAAGGATTTTTTTTTTTGAAAAACAATAGTGGCTCTAAAACAAAACTACTATTTAACTCCTTAAGGCGTAATCGAACGTAGTAAAATAGTAGTCAAATTGTCTAAGTAAATGTTTGCATTTCAACCAATTACGAGGACCTCGAAGCTCATGCAGCTAGTACTTTGTTTATAGATTAAGAAAACTTTTTATCGTCATAGAATTTAGCATTTTTTTGACAGGAAGATTAACACTCTCCTTAGGATCGTTTGGAGTGTTTTGTTAAATGTACGAAATATTTAATTAATAATTAACTTGTCCCTCCAATATTCATCTAAATTTAAATACAATCTCCAAGGTGAGAATTTCACAGCTGCTAGATAATGGAAAAATGTTGTACATGGAGGTGATGACATAACTGTGATCACAATTAAGCAGCAGATTCAATGGTTAGTGATTGTGTATAAACTGCACCGTTCTTAAATAATAAATATCGTGTTTTTTATTTCTAACTATTTTCAAATTGAAGTTGACTTGAAAATTTTGTATAACATATTCAACTCATGAAAGGGCTTGTGCGACAGATATAAGAACGATGTTGACATCGTTTGCGGTTTCAGTTGAAATAACATAATGTCCATAACTAACCTAAAAGTTAACTGAAAATCACAATCTCGGTTAAAGTCCGCCTAAGTTTGTTCTGAGTTAAGCCTAGTTTAACAGAGTGGTAAAAAACTCACTTCTAGATAAGAATCCATGCATTGAATGAAAAATGTTTGAATCACGATTGTATTTGAGAAAAAACATTTTTTCCCATATAATTCATATTTTTCCAGAGATAAGATTTAAAATATATTGCACTTACCACTGTATTTATTCATGATGTTATTTGATGCGCTTGTCTTCCTTTAAAAGTGTTGTTATATAAATAATAAAATCTAAAACAAAAATAAAATTACAAAAAAAATTATATAATTAAAAAAAAATTATCTCACATTTTTTTCAAAATCTTCCTCAAATGCAACTAATAACAATAAAAACAATATTCAAAACAAAACCACCAAATTGAAAAAATCGCACTGAAAATATTAAATATTTTTTGTTTTTTCTTAAAAAGTTTTTTTTACAGCTTTTGGCTTTTCTTTTTTCGCAATTATTCAATTCAAAATCAATTTAACGTTGTCAACCAAATACGTTAAGTACGCTTTCTTTAATAGAAATTTTGGCAAAATTTTGTTAAATCTTTTTATATTTGTTATTTTTTCAAAGCGTTTTAGAATTTTTAATATAATTTTTTGCTTTTGTTTGGAATTTTTGTTATAATTTTTTTGATAGGTAAAAATTGAAGTATTTTTCAAATGCTTGCTTAAATGGATAAGAATTTTATTAGGAAGGGTTACAAAAAGACGGAGGTAAAGTTAAGAATGATTCTTAACAATTCTAATTTATTTTTTTATGACATTTTTTCGTTCTTCAAATGGTACTTTTTTAATTTCTTTTTTTCGAATTGAAATACGGAGTAACCAGCTCAAGGACTACGGTTGTATGGGGGCTAAGCGAAATAATCGACCAATTTTAACCATTTTAAATAGGATCAAAAGAAGATTATGTGCTAAATTTCATCAAATTATCATGGAAATTGCGACCTGTAAGCGAAAAGGTCATTGCCATGTAATGAATACTCGTTTCTAAACAACATAGCTAGTCGGGTCCGTAGCCACCGTAAGTGGTATGTTACTAAAACTCGAAGCGTAAGAAATCCATACAAACAGCCGAATCGACACCAAAACTAAATATCCAAGGAGCTTAGATATTGCTCTGTATTGGATGGAACTAAAAGGGATTTTAACTATTATAAGCTGCTGAAATTTTGTCAGACCACTCACTTCACTGACCGATTTATCATCGCACAGCCTAAACGGTTGAGCTTGAAAGTTGAACTTTGGACAGATAATTGGTCTCACAACAAATTTGAATATTTAGGGGACAAGAAGAGTAAACGGATAAATTTTGTTACTTTTTCTACACTCCATGTATCTTTTTAACCAATGAATTTTTAATTCATTCGTAACTTATCGAAAAAAAGGAATATAAATTAAGTACTTTTTGGATATTCGGACGTTTATTGGGTTAAAATTGTACCTATATAAATGGTACCTTTTTAATTTATTGACTTATACATATGCATACATAATAACGGGCTTCCACTACGATATTGCAACTTTTTTGAAATGGAATTTTTATTTCTTTAATTGGGAGAAAAAAAATACCAAAAGAGGGTAAAAGCGGGAATTTTAATTTTATTCAAAATCAATAAGCCAATTTTGATAAAAATGTTTAAAATTACTATATTTAGTAACACTTAACCGGTACCAAGTACTATTTTTGTACTTTTTCGTTTTTCAAAAGGTACTTTTTGAGTTTTTTTAATTTTTTTATAATATTGATCCAAGAAACATGAAATTACGTATGTAGATCCCGGAGTGAATAAGAATCTATAAAATATGTATAACTTTTTGGTACTTTTTCCCTCTTCAAAAGGTACTTTTTGAATTTTCTATAAATGAAAGGAGACGTTTTGATACTTTTTCGTCATTCAACTGGTACTTTTTGAAATTCTGAATTATTGAACCTAGAATAATAAAATCAGATATATAGTATCCTAATGGATTGAAAATCTGAAAAAGGAACTCTGTGGTACTTTTTCCTTCTTCAATTGGTACTTATGTAATTTAAACACGCAACGTAATGATTGAAGAAAAATCAACAGTATTGGTTTTTTTTAACTACGATGAGGGTAGCGAAGCACACCGGGTACTGCTAGTACTTTATTAATTTTGTTTAAAAATTTAAATAAGAGTATAAAAACAGGAACATAGAGGATTTTTATGGTGAAATAAAGGTTCTTTCTTCTAATAGTACTTTTAAAAGCACCCCGGGAAATGATGAAAAAATAGTTATCTATATAAATAAAAGAGTAATGTTTGTTCGTAATAGAAAAACTCAGTAACTACGGAGCATGATAGGACAATATTTCAAATATATGTTAAAGGGATCATAAGGAACTACGGCGCATGATATTTCAAATACATATGGGCAATTCCATGAAAAGGGAAACCACGACTGAAAAAATAAAACCCTTATAACTTCTGCATTTTTAAAGATAATTCAACAAAATTTGGTATATGATCTTTTGTAGCACCAAAGACGAAGACTGTTGAAAATTTTTGAAATTGGTCTATTTTTACACCTCGCCGCCATACAAACGGAACCGAAAGTATCACTTTTTAGCTCATAATTCTGTTAATTATAATACTATTCCTTCAAAAATCGGCAGATCGAAAATGTTTATAAGCCTAAACCTTTATGCCGATTTTCATAACAATTGGACCTCATTTGACCCTAGTTCCATTTAAAGTTTAATTTCAGAAAAACACTTAAACGTCCGTAACTCACCTCTAATCACTAGTATTATGATAAAATTTGGCACAAATAAGTTTTATATGAATTAAAATCACACCCTAGAATTTTATGAGGATCGGTCCATATTTGACCCTAGTCGCCATATAACTCCAGTTTTTTATTTTTATCTATAAATTGCTTAAACATGTATGTATATAGGTCGGCCATGTCCGACTGCGCTTTCCTACACCTTTTGATTGAAGTGTGTGTATGCATATATTTCCAAAAAATATATATTTTATAATCTAAAAAAACCAGGAGAAAAATCTGTCATATACGATGTGTCACGTACGATATTTAAATATGTTCATTATAAAATTATATTAATTCCTTTTTTTATTTAAAAATTATGGATTACTAATGAACAATATGTCCCATAGTGTAAGAAATTAAAACAAAATAGATACACCTACAGAATTCGCAGATTTTCGTAAATATTTACATGTACACTTCCGTTTTTTGTCACGTATGATATCGCCACATTTTAATCCATATTTTGGAAAACAAGGTTCCGAATGGGATGATTCCTTTATGGAACAGAATTTAAATGGAACAGAATGACAAAATTGTTTTCCAAGTACTCCTAATTTTACAAAATCTATACCACTCTGAAGGCGTGCGAATGTCACATACAATCGTATGGAATTGCCCATATGTATCAGGGATCGTGAGAAGTGTTCCTGTAAAGTTTTAAATTGGTCCGACTGATGGCGTTGATATTTTAATTTTCAGTCAATTACATCTAAACCGATTATTTGAAAATTTGAGTGGTATATAGATATTTACGTGTAGAATCCACATTTCTAATCAAAGGCCTGCAACGCGGTCGGGCGCCACTTGTTAAATATAAAAGAAATAATAAAAAATTATATTAAAATAATAATAAAAATGATAATAGAAATAATTATAATAAAAATATAGTACATTTTTCTTTCAAAATCTATAAATTAAAGACATTTTCATGTTTATACATATTTCGAAATTGAAAATATTTATTATTTTCTTTTGATAATATATTGACTATGATTTCTTTCTTTCAATTAATTTTATTTAGATAATTATTTGTTTAGTTCTTGTAATAATAATTTGACTATCAATTTATATAATAATAATTAATTATTATTATAAAATAACATTTACAATAATTAAATAGGTTTTACTTTCTTTTAAATATATATAAAATTAATTCCAAATTATCACAAATTATTGGGGGATTTGAGATGATTTTTTTTTGTTTGGTTTACATATCATAAAACAAATAAATATAAAAACCTTATTATAAATAATGTAATAAATAATAACATTTCAAATCTCATGATTTTGATTTTTTTCTAATAAATTTAAAATTAAACTTAATTATTAACAATGCTAATTAAAAATTAATCATTTAGTGTTTTTTTTTAATTTAATTATAATTTTTCTTAAACTTAACATAACAAATACACACATAATTAACAATATTTAATAAATATAAATATTTTCCTTTAATTTGTTTAACGGAACATATTTATTTTATTTAATTAATTTTTTGTTTTTTTCATATAAAAAACTAACTTACATAAAAATATACATACAAATTAGTTTTGTTTTAATTTCAATTATTTATTTTTCAAAATTTTCAGTTCAAAATTTATTAATAAATGTATTTTTTTGCAAATCAATTTTAACCATTTGAATAAAATGTTGATTTTTTTCTTTTCATTTTAAATGCAATTTTTTTTTTTTTTGACAGAAAAATATTTTATTTTTGTTCTTATTTATTTTTATTTTAATAATTGTTTTATTATCATTTTTATTATTGTGTTACTTATCGTCTAAAGTGCTTTGTCATTTTTAATGCTTCCTTTTCCTTTAATTTTATAGTTTTTCTCTAATAATGTATACATAAGTACTTTAAAATCCTTAGTATTTTTATTGTAATTTTCTTAAAAATTCGAAATGTTTTTTTGGTTTGCTTTCTGTAATCAGCCTTATTCAAAATTGAAATTATGACGTCAATAACAAAGTAATAAAGTTACTCTTATAAAATTTCAATCCGTTCAAAAGTTGATATTATGGCGGCAAAGTAATGATCTAAACATGTTCAGATCATGAGTTGCTGGAATCGGGAAAGACGATTATAGGAGATCTGTAGCGAATGCAATAGATATGCTTGAGCATTGTTTGACATACGCCCGAATATACCAACAGACTTGAAGCCGTAATATTTTCGGCAAGATGAATTCCGAATACATTATTCGATGCAAAACGCTTTCCCGGAATTACGCTTCACTTAAGAGCAAGAAGTTCAAAATGAGCTTGATTCGATCTTGGTCTTAAATAACGAACAGTTCTTTGGGCTCGGAATCGAAAAGGCAGAGAGTAAAAAATAGTTCTCTAACTGGTTTTGCTTTTTTTATATATGTGTGAGCATATGTAAGCAGTGTGACCAGGTCTCAAAAAATGTTGCCGCTAAATCCCATCCAAAATAATGCTAGAAAAAATGCTAAAATTTTATAAGTGTTTTTATGAACAATTCATATTAATTTCTAACTGAAATTCATTGTAATTTATAACAAGTAAGAAAGTATATTCTGCCGTGGTTGACCATATGAGTATAAAATTTGATTTATTTTTCGTAATAAAGCATTTATGTTGAATTGAACCTTGGTTCCGATATATTTAAACTAATTTTCTGAGAAAGGCTTTATACATTTGTATATGTATGGGGGCTAGGTAAAATAAAGGACGGACTTTAACCATTTTTAAAAGCATACTTGCTTTATTGTTTTGAAAATTTCAACCGCTACCAGACGGTCAGACTTACATGGCTTAATCGATTCAGAAAATGATTCTTAATCGATTAGTATACTCAAACGTAGTATAGTGGAGTAGGGTAAAAAATTAGGTTCCGTGGTATTAAGATAAACAGAAATGCTAAAAATTATTTCAAAATTTTTGTAAATTTAGCAATATGTAATGTCTCTAACTTTAAAATATTTCTGAATGCAAAAATTACATTAAAACTATATTAATTACACTAGTTGCTCATGGTATAAAACCTATATGTGTTTTCGGAAGGAAAAGTATAATATTTCTAGTTTTACTTTTTTTTATATAAACAATTTTATTTGTCTTCCTCAAAACACTTTATAAATGGTTTTCATGTCACAAAAATATTGAAAATTCCGTTGAAATAATTTTAAATCTCGGTGAATAGATGTCAGGTTTATAACTCATACTTCCAAGATTTTTTCGGAAAAGTATGTATGAGAATGTATGAAATGAATTGAGAGATATATTCAAATCCGTAAGTTTGTAATTCTGGAATAAATTGTCAATAATATTTTCGAAATTTATGTATTTTTTTTTAATAAAAAAAAAACGTGACAACAAAATTACTAAAAATTTAGTAAAAATAAAAAGAACAGAAAGTAGGATGAGAAAGTCTTAATTATATATTATTGATTTTTTTCAATACTTATTTTCAATAAATTAACAAAAATTCCTGAAGGATGATAAAAATTAAAACCTCTTTATTTCGTATAGGAAAAAATAAAATTTGTTAATTAACCGTCATACATAGCCTTTTCCAAAATTATATGTTTCATTCCATGAGCAAACAAAAAGTATTAGTTTGTAATACGCTATTTTGTAAAAATATATGAAATCTCTTGAATTATTTCTATCACCTCGAATTTAAAAAAGCATTGTGTTCCAGAAAAATATTTTAGAATACAACATTTTAAAGTATTCACTTGTATTGGCGTAATTTTAAGTTATTTATCTTCATGAATCTTTTTGCATTATTTTGAATTACAGTGTAAATTATTACATTTCTCATATTTCTTGTTTCTTACCACATTTAATTCTGATTTTTTCCGGTTAAACCTATTTCCAATATAAATCTTTTTTGCAAAAATTTGTCTTTTTTTGTTTATATACTAAAATTGCAAAAAAAGCTAAAAATGCTAAAAATATTTTATAAAAATGCTAAATAAAATGCCAAATGCTAAATTAAAATTTTACAGCTAAATCAAAATAAAAAATGCTAAATCTAGCTGCAAAAATGCCAAAATGATCACACTGTAAGTAAGCGTGAAAGAAAGAGCACAAAAGAGCTCATTTGAGAGCTCACTGCGTTTCGCTGCATTTAATAAATTTGCTAAAAATCGCAATTTTATCATTACTTATCTAATTCTATGAATGATTAGTAATGATATACTCCCCTGAAACAGAATGATTTTCAATCCCTTTTCATAAATTTCCAATTATATAACATAATTTTCTATTTGTATTTCAATTCTATTTCAGATTAGTAATGATCTACTCCTCCGAAACTAAATGATATTCAATCGTTTTTTTTAGACATTTCTAATTATCAGGGAAACCAAAATATGCAAATGTATGTTTTTTGTGGTGCGTCGTATGGACTCATGGATAAGATATTTACACGTTTCAGATCAATTTAAGAATTTTGGCATCGATTTGTTAGAGCATATTTTTGCATATTTTACCCATAAGAGCATAATTTTGCATGATTTGACTTTTGTAGCATATTTCAGCATATTTTCGAGTTTTTAGAGCATATTTTACTCTTTTAGTGCATATTTTGAAGTTTTTCGCTTTTTTACATTTTTGTACATTTTTGTACATTTTTGTACATTTTTAATTTTCTTTTCAAAACTTTATTTAAAAAAATCAAATTTATTTTTTTTTAATTTTTTAGCCTATTTTACAATTTTGAAAAAAAATATTTTCTTTGTAGAACTTGAAAACTGTAAAAAATACATTAGTCTCATGAAAACCAATGTTATATTTTTTATTCAATAAAGCATTAAATTTTAAATCGGACATAAAACCGATAACTTTGGATTTCATGACACCAATCCATTTTTATCGTTTAAACAACTAGTATTGATAACACTGTAAGTATGTCAAAAAGACACAGAAAAACTCCGAGACACCTAAACTTAATTTTGGGTCGTAGAATCTAGTGGCTTACTACGTTTTGAAAATTTAGGTCAAAATCGGGAGATATTGTGTTTTAAAGTATGAACTCTTTATGAGGTGATTTTTTAAATGAATTTTTAAATTTTTGAAAAAAGTTTTCACGCATAGACATACGAACTAATTATAAAAAGCTAAATATATGTATATGCATAATTAATCCATAATTTTCTATCTGTGAAAGTTTTTTTAAAAAACACCTCAGAAACAGTGTAAACTTTAAAATCCAATATCTCCCGATTTTGACCTAACTTTTCAAAACGGAGTATGCCACTAGATTCTACGACCGAAAATTAAGTTCACGTGTTTCGGCGTCTTTCTGTGTGAAGCTATGAATACAACTGGAAGAAATGTGTCAAACTTTGTCGTTTGAAATATGTTTTTTTGGGGACCAAATGGCTTCATGTTATTTATTGGTTATCTGAACGTAAAACAGAGTTCTATTAAACTGGATCTTCAAACTAACAGATTAACCAATTATAAAAAATCTAGTAGGATGAAATATGACATTAAATATTTATTATTTCATTACAATTTCAGTCTTTTTAAGCTTTTCAATGTTAAAATATAATTTAAAATAATTATTTTTGGAGCCTATTTATTAAATTTTAAGAGCATATTTTGAGTTTTTTACGACATATTTAAAGCGCTTAAAACACTTTTTTCGGTTTCCCTGCTAATTATATACATATATCAGAATTTTCAATTCTATTTCAGAATCTTCAATTTATATTTCACAATTGTACTCCAATACTATCTATGCTTATCTACCCCTCTGAAAGACTATTTGTTGTTGTAATAGCTTAAACTGTACAATTTTAATCTGGGGGTTCTATATTTAGGTCTAATCCAAGGGGGTTAAGAAAAAGCTTTCGAAATACAATGTATTTAACATACAAATTCGAAATTTTTTCTTTCGCTCGAGTTACAGTTTAACCTAACAACCACCCCCCCCCCCCATTTTCTATTAGATTAGTCCATAAATTCATTGTGCTAAGTGAAATAGGGTAATTGGTATCATGGAAAGAATAGTAATGATGTACTCTTCCGAAACTAAATGATTTCCTACTCCGTTTTAAAAATCTCCAACTATTCATATTCCAATTCTATTTCAGAATCTTCAATTTATATTCATATAATTAGCTTCCAATTAAAATTGAAAAGTTTAAAAACCTCGTAATTCCTGAAATATTATTGATTATTGACGAAGTGTTCATTTTTGAATAAGACTGATTTGTGTTATATAAATAAATATATAGTATTATGTACGTGTCCTTAAATTATGTTTTATTATTAATTAATTTATTTTTAATTGCTTTAAACAATTGGCATATAGTTTTAGTATGTATGTAGTTAAATTAATGGGTGGAATGAATATTTTTTAGAGATCCTTGAATAAACAGTTAGTTTTAATTTTGTTCAGTTAAACTGGTTTTTCTTTAAAAATAAACTAACTAAATAATAAATTGTAATATATGAAAAGATATAGGCTGGGCTTTACAGTTCTCATTAAAGGAAGTTTTGTATTTTGTATGAAATTTACAAACTTAAGTAAAACTTTTTTTGCTTTAGTGTGAACTATAAAATCGGACCATAGTTCTTTATTATTATTTATTTTAATTGGAGAAGTTTTAAAATTAACAGATACAAAAACCAAGGTTATACAATTTCACTGAGACTTCTAAACTATTCAAAAAAATGTTTTAATTCAGAAATTGAAAACGATTTTTCTCTGAACCGAAAAGTAAATTTGAATTTGGAAATGCAAACTAATATACGAAGGGTCCATAGTGGACACTTCGTAAAGATGTAATGGCCATCTACAAAAGGAATTTCTATTATATCAGAACAGCTTTCCATGGGCCTAATTGAATCTAAACAAAGAAATGTAGATTAGAATGTTGCTGTTTTGGTCGATTTGTTTCTAAACTCTACCAAGGTTTATGTACCAATGGATGGAGAATATGTACAATCGGAATCTTCGAGTAATTGATAAACATCCTCCACATAAACTTGCTGCGAATGGATATCTACATTTAGCAGGACAGGGCGAAGTGACACATTAATAATGCTCAAAATAATTTAAAGATTTCAGGAATGAGAAAGATTGATCAGTTGGTTCAAGACCTGAAAAGCCCAACGGTTTTCGCCATCCTGATCTGCACTCGACGCGAGAAAAGCGGCAGTGTAATAGTGTGATACAGTGTTCTAGAGTCTAGACTCAAGTGCTAATATCTCAAAGGATAACGAGAGTTCTCAGAAGCACGTTATAAGACCATACTGATCCCGGTATTGCTAGACGGCACTGTGACCAGTGATGACAAGTTACATTCCGACGAGGAGGATATGCTGGTGGTGACTTCTAACATCATAAATACAGAACACGGCTTATGACTCTAAGAAGGTAAACGGTTTACCTTCATAGGTTTACCGTAAATCTGTGAAGGAAAATTCAATGAAAAATACTGTCAAAATACAAGCGTTCTCTTCGATATCCGTTGTCCTTGATTGTCACGTAAAAGTCGCTTAAGTTTAAACAAGACAGATTGGACTGAACACAACAAAAAGTAATGTATCGTGTACTTTTAGACTTTTCAAGTGCACTTATCTAAAGAAGAATTATAAAGATCAATCAAAAATCTAAATACCAAGAACACAGCCACATCCAGATCAACATCCTAACGTACTATAAAGTGGCAGAGTCAGACGCTGCTCTTTTATGGCAAGCGTTTGATATAATCAACCTCATTGATAACATAACTTGAGCTAAAAGTGACCCATAGACCTCAGGGTAGAATTACTACGGACATATGGCTCTTTTTAGAGTGGACAATCCTGGGGGCTTAGTGCAGCAACAAGAACGCTCTACTCTATTGCTTTATGCAGATCTCAGTATCTTTTGCAATAGGTAACCTTCAAGTACGATATTGATAGGATACTCTGGAAATACCATGCTTTTTCAAGCGAATCATGCCTATATCGCTCAGTGTAGTTGTCGCACACTCGAAGATCTTTTATGACATGTTACGGGTGGAGAGGGAGCTCCAACTTTATTATATAGTAGTTAGAATGATATCTCCGTCATGAGGCAGAATATGATCATACCGTTATTTGCAGGCAAATCATAACTTAGAATATTTAGGAAGTAATACCGATTAAGAATGAGACGTCAAATAACATTGGTCTGATCGCCTTTAAGTGATAACGACGACGCGCAAATTGCTCTTAAAGACTTCCAGCGAATGAAGACAAACTGCTGAGGTGACAATGAGTTGTTTAGAAGTCGTTGGGTAATTTAAACTGAATTGAGAGAACATTAGTTAATCCCCCTTTCATTGGGATCGTAATTGAACGTTGTATGTATTATGAATGAGAGTGAAATGATGAATAATTGGGTCGTGAGCATTATCTGAAAGAAATAATGTATTTGCAATTATCGGCTATGTAAGACACAAAATGGTTAGTGGACGTAGCACCTGCCATATAAGAAAAATTTTAAATTAAAATATCTGAGATTCATCAGTTTTTTCGAAGTCACTTTAGCTTCAATGTGAGTATTTAAGAATCAAAATTGGGCGTACTTGCAATAGGGGCCGTGGCTTGTGAATTGAATACAAATATGTTTATATCTGAGAAACTATTAGAGCTATAACCCTAAAATTTAGAACGAAAATATTTCACATCCATATACACATTTGGAGAAAAAAGGCGGGCTACCAATCGGGTGCTTGGCACCTCCCAAAACAATGAAACTATTAGAGGTAGAATCTTAAAATGTAACGTTATAATCCATTGAAGTTGTTGGTGTGACATCTCTCATATAAATTAAATACAAAGGTTCGCATATCTGAAAATATATTACAGCTAGAATCCTCAAAATCGTAAAGTGGGCTTTTTGTTTTTAGGATAACAAAGCACATAAAACAAGTAGGAAAGTATAATCGTTCATAAAACATTTATGAAGAATTTTACCTTAAATTCCATATATATTAAGGCAATTTATTGATGAAAGACGGATTTTTTATAAGAGTCTGTGTGTACATGGGATCTAGGGTCAATTATGGACCGATGCTATCAAAATTTGGTGGAGAGATTTAAGTTAGAAGTTAACTATGAAGAATTTCATTATAATGCTTGTGTTTAAAAGAAAGTTAAAAACTTTCGTAGTATTATTTAGACTAGGTGTCAATTATTGATCGATGCTATCAAAATTTGGAGGAAAGGTTTATGTTAGAAGTTAACTATGAAGAATTTCATCATAATGTTTGTGTTTAAACTGAGTTAACAACGTTCTTGTGCTTGCATGGGGCTAGGGTCAAATGAGCACCGATCATTACGAAAATCGAAAGTATTATTTAGACTTATGTATATAAAACTAAGTTTTTGTAGAGATACTAAATAATGAAACATAATAACGAGCTCCAAAATCCTCACTATAGTGGTGGAGGTTCTAAAAAAAAGCTTTTAGAAGAAGTACAATTTCGAAGATAACTGTAGATCACAAAAATTAGAAGCATATTTTGTGTGTTTATTCATATGAAACAAACATATCCTCTCTTAAATATAAACTCACATCCTTAAAATATGCTACACAAAACTAATAAGATCCTTTTTGAACGTTATTTCTTTGGTATATTTTTTTAAATTTAATTATGGTGGTTGATTGTAGGCTGTGTTTTTGATATTCTTTTGTTGGTTTTGTTTTAATTGAGCATAATTTGAATAACGGTAAATGTATGTCATATATTTTCAATATTTTGTTTTAACAATTATGTATAATGTGAGTGTGTCTTATTTTGAGTTTGTTTTTGCAAATTCTTCTTTGATTATCTTAAAATTAACATCAAATTGTTTAATATTTAATTTTTCTTTTAAGTTAGTATATATTTAAATTGTTAATTATTTAATTTATATTTAACAGTAATTCTTACTCTTTTTTGTTTGTAATTGTTTGCTTAATGTACGGATTTGTTTACAATGCATGTAGCTGTTGTGGCAATAAATTCAATTCATCCAATAGAGTTGATGGATAAACGATGGGGTTCATATTAGTCGGTGGCCGCATAGTAAACAACAGTTGATTTGCGACGAAAACCCAAATTGAAAAATGATGTTTCCGACTTTTTACGTTCATGTTCATGATCATTGCCAAAATATGAAAATAAACGACCGCCACCACTGCCAACTGGAGGAGCACGCAAACTGCTGCTATGGCTGCTGGAATGGTGGCCGCCAACAGCGCCACCGCCACCTGATGACGATAGGGAAAGACTAGAATGTTGTGGATGCTGCTGGTGATGTAAAGAGGAATGATGTGGTTGTTGTAGTGTTTGATGATGAGCATGATGTTGTTGTTGTTGTTGCGGTTTATTGTGATTGTTTTGTATAAAACCGGTAGGCGATAGATCAGTCATCTCACACGGCCAGAGGGTGACCGAAGATGGGACCTTATGTATCCCGTCCGATAATCTATAATGGTGGGATGCTGACCGGCTAACGAACCGTGGCGAGGACCTCGACCCCATCTTTGTTGTTGTTGTTTTTAAATTATTTGATTGTTGTGTTTTTTTATTAGTGTTATTTTCGTTTAGAGAAAATGAAAATTTAAAATAAAATTATATATTAATGGAAAGCCTTTAAAATAATATTCAAAAATTGTTTTTAGTTTAGTCTATTTCATTGCAAATGTTAAAATCCTAAAATTTAACAAATTTATTTAGAAAATGTTGAAAGACAAGCATTAAAAATAAACGCTAATAGTTAGTGATTTTTATTAAAATTTTGTAATTTTTGTTTTTAAATAGCTTATGGTACCAAATTTTATCTCATTTCAACATTTTCTATTTTATTTAAAATCGTATAAAAATATCGTTTGTTTATATTTTTTTTGGAATTTATTCTTGTTTATAGAATTTTTACTGATTTTACTGATAAAATGTGATTGAAAAAAAAATTATGTAGTTACTAAAAAAATAAATTATATTTTTATAAAGGAAGAGGAATAAAAATTATACAAGAAAAGCTAAAGTTTTTATTTACCAAAAGCAGTGGAACTAGTATTTACGCGTGTATTTGAAAATTCATAGTTGGTGTTAGGGGGGGAAAAAAGCATTAGATATAGTATATAAACAGACTTTAAGAGGATGTTAAGTAGTATTAGAGATTTAGAACTTACAGGAAGATGAAATAGTATCAAAAGATTTTGTTTTGTTTTTTATTATTAAATTAAAGAAAGCAGACACAAAGTACCACAAAAGTAATGCATTACAGAACAATAGTATTATAATTAACTACACGTTTACACACGAGGTTTTAAAATTGTGTATATAGATTTTTTAATATATATAATAGATATTTGAAGATAATAGATAACACTACTCAATAATAAAGGAGAAGAGTACAAGATTTTTTTATAAAAAACTTTGATAATGAAGTATGTTTTATAAATTTTTTAATTGTCCTTTTAAGACAGTTTTTTTAATAACAGACTTTTTTAACAATTTTATTTTCAATTCCATTTTTAGAACATTGTTTTCTACACAGTTTTCATTAGAAATGTGTAGATAATTTTCTTTAAAAGAGTGTAAATAGTTTTCTTTAGAAGTGTTTTGTGTATGCAGTTTTATTTAGGAAAGGGCCTTGTGTTTGCAGAAAAGTGTCATGTGTAGACAGTATTCGTTACAAAAGTGTCTTGTCTTAACAGTTGTCTTTAGAAAAGTTTCTTGTGTAGACAGTTTTCTTCAGAAAATGGACTTGTTAGACAATTTTCTTCACAAAAGTGTGTTGTGAAGACAAGTTTCCTTTGAAAAGTGTATTGTGTAGACAATTTTCTCTAGAAAAGTGTCGTATCAAGACAATTTTCTTTGAAAAAGTGTCTTGTATAGACAGATTTCTTCAGAAAAATGTGTAGACAGTTTTCTTTAAAAACGGTTCTTGTCAAGATAGTTTTCATTATAAAAGTGTCTTGCGTACACAGTAGACAGTATTCATTAGAAAATTACCTTGTGTAGACAGCTTTATTTGTAGAAATATCTTAAGTAAACAGTTTTCTTTAGAAAACTGAACTATCTTGTGTAGACAGTTTCTTTAGAAAAGTGTCTAGTGTAGATAGCTTTTTTTTATAAAAGTATCTTGTATAAACAGTTGTCTTTAGAAAACTATCTTGTGTAGACAGTTTTCATTAGAAAAGTGTCTTGTGTAGACAATTTTCTTTAGAATAGTGTCTTGTGTGGATAGTTGTATTTAGAAAATAGTCTTGTGTAGATAGTTTTCTTAAAAAAAAAAAAATTAGAAAAATTTCTTGTGTAGACCATTTTCCTTAGAAGTGTCTTTTATAAACAGTTTTCTATAGAGAAGTGTCTAGTATAGACAGTTTCTTTAGAATAATGTTGTGTGTCTTGTCTTGTGTAGACAGTGTTCTTTATAAAAGTGCATTGTGTAGTTTTCTTTAAAAAGGGTAGAAAGTTTTCTTTAGAAAAGTGTTTTGTATAGGCAGTTTTCTTTATAATAGGATATTTTGTGAACAGTTTTCTTTAGAAGTGTTTTAGACAGTTTTCTTTATAAAATTGTCTGGTGTAGACAGTTTCATTTAGACAAGTGTTTTGTGTTTTTAAAAAAGTTTCTTTTGTAGACAGTTTTCTTTAAAAAAGTGTCTTGTGTAGACATTTTTCTTCATAAAAGTGTCTTGTGTAGACAGTTTTCTTAGACCGTTTTCTTTATAAAAGTGTATTGTGTATTTTGTTTGAAACAGTATCTTGTCAGTGTTCTTTAGAAAACTATCGTATGAATGTTGTCTTTAGAAATATAACATGTTAAACCATGACAAAAATGCTTTTTCTCATGGCTTTTGCCTTTCAGATTCCTTTTGAAATTTATTTTATTATTTTAATCATTTCAATGTTCATTATCAAATATTTCTTTTAAAACATTGAGTAGTGTTAATTAAGTTTAAACTGCAAATAGTTTTAAGCTTAAATTCAAACTAAACTAAATTAAAGCTGCACTAAATTTGTTTTTATTGTAAGCTTATTGGAAGTCGAAATAAATATTTACAAGCCGTTTCCTTTACTAGAAAGTTAAAGAAATTGTAGATTTTTTTAAATTTATAAGTATTTTTAACCAAATTAAATAAAAGCTCACCCTTTATGATAAAGTGGCTTGAGAAATTGAGATATAAAACAAAAACTTGTATGTGGACTTTAGGGAATAATATTAAATATAAGAACGTTTTACGTTTTTAATTTATCTCATTTTGTAATAACGCTTAAGCGAAAGCATGAGTATTAACGGCATAATATTTTTGATTTGCATAAATCTGTTGAGATCTGTAAAAATTATTTATAATTTTGTATTATACAATAATTTACAAGTTTTATAAGAAAAAAAAAATAATATATTAAAGAAAATAATTTCCTAACCAGTAAAACCTATTTGTTCAAAAATTATTAATTAAAAAAAAAAAACGTTTTCATTTTGTTATTAATTACTTACCATTATTTCTTAATCCTTGTAATTTTTTTATATTAATAATATTTGTATTAAAATATTTATTTATCTTTTAATATTTGTGTATAATAATTGAGCAAAAATTTCATATATATTCATTGTTTTAATAGTTGTCGTAGTAGTAGTGTTTTTAATTATTTTTCTTTCAATACCTGGCCTATCTTGTTGGTGGTGAGGCAACGACCACATCACGTCTACAAAATGCAGGGCGACTAAATGTGATTGATTTTTTTGATTGGTTTGAGTTTTAAGTTTTCATGTAAATTATTTTGTTGGTGAAATTTTTTTTATAAGCATAGGAAATCCAATGGTTTTGTTATTGTTTAATATTTTTTTACATGGAAAGTGAAATAGAAAAGAATTTTTAGAAGCCAAAGTTATAGTTTAGTGTTTAAGATGGTTATATATTTAAAAATATATATTTTTTTGGAACTAAAGTGTTGAAAAATAAGGTTTAAAAAAGAAATTAAAAAAAATTATTTTAAGTTTCTATAGATAACTAATTATTTGAATAAAATAATTTAAAAAAATTAAATAGAATTTAGAGTGTCATTATTAGTTACAGTTTACGGAGTAAAGAGAGAGATTAAAAAAATGGTGCGTAATGGTTATTAATTTATAATTAAAAAAATCTTTGAAACAGAATTTAGATAAAAGATCAAATAAGATCAAGTCAAGCTCAAGACATTGTCTTTTCATGGCTATTTTTCAAATAACAGTTTCCGTTAGAACAGTGTCTTGCTAAGAAGGTTTCTTTAGAACATTTTCTTGTCACCGTATTGCAAGACAGTTTTCTTTAAAGAAGTGCATTACAGGCAGTTTTCTTTAGTACAGTATCTTGTCAAGACATTTTCTTTAGAACAGTTTCTAGTTAAGACAATTTTCCTTAGAACTGTGTCTTACAACACAGTTTTCTTAAGAACAACTTCAAGTCAAGACACTTTTCTTTAAAACAGTATCTTGACAAGTCTGTTTTCTTTCGAATAGCGTCTATATTTTTCTTTAGAACAGTGTATTGTCAAAACAGTTTTCTCTACAACAGTTTGTAGTCAAGACAATTTTCTTTGGAACTGTGTCTTACATGACAGTTTTCTTAAGAACGGCGTCTATTCAAGAAATGTTTCTTTAGTACAGTATCTTGCCATGACAGTTTTCTTGCCAAGTCAGTTTACTTTAAGACAGTTCTTGTCATAAGGTTATTTTTTTTAACATACATACAAGAAATTTTTCTTTAGAAAAGTGTATTAAAATACAGTGTTCCTTAGAATGGCTTTGTCAGAACAGCTTTCTTAAGAACAGTGTCTTGCTAAGAGAGGTTTCTTTACAATAATTTCTAGTCAAGAAAATTTTCGTTGCAACTGTGTCTTACGTACAGTTTTCTTAAGTACAGTGTCAAGACAATTTTCTTAGAACATGATCGGGTAAAGTCAGTATTCTTTAGAATAGTTTTTTTAAAACATTGTCTTGCCAAGACCACTTTGTTTTCAGCAGGGTTTTCTTATGACAGTTTTATTTGGAAAAGATATTTTGTCAAGAAAGTTGTCCTTAAAAAAGCATATTGACAGTTTCAGCAAAGTTGCCTTTTAAAGTTTTATTTAGAAAAGTTTTTATTGGAAAAGTGTTCTTTACAAAACTTCTAATTTTAAAAGCTTCTTTAGGAAAAGTTTTTTTTAGAAAAGTTTTTAAAAAAAGTTTTCTTTAGGAAGGTTTTCTTTAGGAAGGTTTTCTTTAGAAAAGTTTTTATTAAAAAAGTTTTCATTAAAAAAGTTTACCATAGAAAAGTTTTCTTTAGAAAAGTTTTCTTTAGAAAATCTTTCTTTAGAAATGTTTTCATTAGAAAAGTTTTCTTTAGACGAGCTTTCTTTAGAAAAGTTTTCTTTAGAAAAGCTTTCTTTAGAAAAGTTTTCATTAGAAAAGTTTTCTTTAGAAAAGCTTTCTTTAGAAAAGTTTTCATTGAAAATGTTTTCTTTAGAAAAGTTTTCATTGAAAATGTTTTCTTTACAAAAGTTTTCGTTAGAAAAGCTTTCTTTAGAAAGGTTTTCTTTAGACAAGCATTCTTTAGAAAAGTTTTCATTGAAAATGTTTTCTTTAGAAAAGTTTTCGTTAGAAAGGTTGAAAAGCTTTTTTAGAAAAGTTTTCATTAGAAAAGTTTTGTTCACAATAGGCTTCTTTAGAAAAGCTTCCTTTATAAAAGCTTTATTTAGAAAAGTTTTCATTAGAAGCGCTTTGTTTAGAAAAGTTTTCTTTAGAAGTTTTCCTTAAAAAAGTTTTCTTTAGAAGTTTCTTCAAAAAAGTTTTCATTAGAAAAGTTCTCTTTAGAAGAGCTTTCTTTAAAAAAGTTTTCTTTAGAAAAGTCATCTTTAGAAAAGTTTTCATTAGAAAAGTATTCTTTAAAAAAGTTTTCATAAGAAAAGTTTTCTTTAGAAAAGTTTTTTCCTTATAAATTCATTAGAAAAGCTTTCTTTAGAGAAGTTTTCATTAGAAAAGTTTTCTTTATATAAGTTTTCATTAGAAAAGTTTTCTTTAGAAAGTTTTCATTAGAAAGTTTTTTTATAAAAGTTTTCGTTAGAAAAGTTTTTTTTTATAAAAGTTTTCATTAGAAAAGCTTTCTTTAGAAAAGTTTTCTTTAGAAGAATTTTCATTAGAAAAGAATTGTTTACAAAGTTTTCCTTAGAAAAACGTTCTTTACAAGTTTTCTTTAGAAAAAATTTCCTCACAAAAGTTTTTTTTAGGAAAGCTTTAGTTAATAAAAAGTTTTATTCAGAAAAGATTCTTTAAAAAATATTAGTTTTCAAACAAAAGTTTTCTTTATAAAAGTTTATTTTAGAAAAGCTTCTGTTAAATAAGTTTTGTATATAAAGACTTTCTTTAAAAAAGCTTTTTTAGAAAAGCTTTCTATGGAATTTTTGATACTTTTCTTTTAGAAAAAATATTTTTAGTAATCCGAATATAGTGAAAATTTCAACACTTTTTAATCGACTAAAGACCTGTCTTTATCTAAATTCTGTAGAGCGATTTTTTAAAAGGTGTAAAAGGAGTTTTAGAAGATTTTGCAGCAGATTTAAAAGAAAAATCATCACACTTACCTTTTTAAGACGATTTTGAAGTGTTTATTTTTTTAATAAATATTTGAAATAAAATTGTAAAACTACTTTAAGCAGGTGTAAGTAATTACGTAAGGTAGTGAGTGAAAGAACTGAAGTAAAGTGAGAAACTATATTTTGCAATGAAGTATTGGAATAAGAATAAAAAAGTAATAATTTTAATACCAGTAGTAGTATAGTCTTTAAATCTGCCATATCCGAGAATTTGATTATTATTTTTTATTAATTTTTTTGTTTGTTTTGTTTGGAGGTAAATAAGTTTTTTTTTTTTTTTTTATAAAATTTGAAGTAGAGAGAACACAATACACACAAACACATATAAAAGAAATGTTTTAAAAAATATTGTTTTAACATTGATATTTTTTAATAAAAAAGAATTTGTTTTGTTTAAAAAATAGAGCATTACATTTCCAAAAAAAAGAAAATAAATAAAATTAAACAGATTATTAAACATTTATAAAAATTGGAAAATAAAAGAAAAATCAAACGTGTTTTTCTTTTAGAAACAATTAAGAAATGTTCAAATATTAAAAAAGAAACTCAATAAATTGAAGGTGAATTTCAATTGCAATAACAACAACAATGACACTCTGTTTTTCTTCTTTTTTCTAGAGATTTTTTTCGGCTTGGTAAACAACGCAATTTAATTAATTTTTAATTTTTTTTTAAATATTAAACAAAATGTTTTTTAACTTCAAAACAAATAATAAAACACAAACCATAAAATTGCTTCATTAAATTATTTTGTTTGCAAAATAAAAACTAAATTTTCAAATTCAATTCTTTAAAAAATGTAAGAAAAACCTAAAAATTCGTTGAAATTAGTTAACGAAAATAAAAAACAAATTAAATTAACAACAACCTGATCATAATAAAATAATTAAATTAAACACTCCTAAATTGTTTATTAAACAGTTTTCTTGTAATAAAAATAATGTTTTGTTTTTATTATTTTTGCTATTTGTTCTGAAACTCACCTCGCGTTGTGACCCAATAAGATGATATTTCTGTAAATATAATGGAAATATCGAAATTCGTTTTTTACAAGTGTTTGTTTTAGAAGCATTTTGTAAAAGAAAAGTTGTTTAAAAACTATTTGATTTCTTAAAAATATGTTTCATTTCTTAAAATGTTTTTTTTTTTTTGTTAAGCGCATTGTTTGTTTTATACATTTTTTGTTGAATTTGTTTATAATTTAAAACTAAATAAAAACACATGCAAAATTATAGAAACAAATTAATAATTTTGTAGTAATTGTTTTTGTTTTAGTCTTCAGAAAAAGAGGTTGCTTTGGTTTATAGATATTAAACACGATGTTATATCAAATTCGAAACCGTATTAAAAACTTGTGATTTAAGTTAAAAGGTTTATTCACGGCTGGTTAGTTATCGTATTATCACTTTTAAAAATGAAAATAACCGTTTTCTATCATTAACACCTGTTAATGTGAATTATTTTTAAGTAAAACATATTAAATAAAAAGCTTATATTTTGAAATTCTTTTCGAAATTTCTGTTATTAACATTGGAAAATATGTATATGAAATTCTTAAAAAAAGTAAACTTAGCACCTTAAATAACTTTTGGATGTTCCAATATTCGAATTTAGAAAATCTATAACATAAATTCGAAATTGAACATTTCGAACATACCTTCGTCTAGTCTATAGTCTAGTCTATAGTCTAGTCTATAGTCTAGTCTATAGTCTAGTCTATAGTCTAGTCTATAGTCTAGTCTATAGTCTAGTCTATAGTCTAGTCTATAGTCTAGCCTAGTCTAGTCTATAGTCTAGTCTATAGTCTAGTCTATAGTAGCTAGTCTAGTCTATAGTCTAGTCTATAGTCTAGTCTATAGTCTAGTCTAGTCTATAGTCTAGTCTATAGTCTAGTCTATAGTCTAGTCTATAGTCTAGTCTATAGTCTAGTCTATAGTCTAGTCTATAGTCTAGTCTATAGTCTAGTCTATAGTCTAGTCTATAGTCTAGTCTATAGTCTAGTCTATAGTCTAGTCTATAGTCTAGTCTATAGTCTAGTCTATAGTCTAGTCTATAGTCTAGTCTATAGTCTAGTCTATAGTCTAGTCTATAGTCTAGTCTATAGTCTAGTCTATAGTCTAGTCTATAGTCTAGTCTATAGTCTAGTCTATAGTCTAGTCTATAGTCTAGTCTATAGTCTAGTCTATAGTCTAGTCTATAGTCTAGTCTAGTCTAGTCTATAGTCTAGTCTATAGTCTAGTCTATAGTCTAGTCTATAGTCTAGTCTATAGTCTAGTCTATAGTCTAGTCTATAGTCTAGTCTATAGTCTAGTCTATAGTCTAGTCTATAGTCTAGTCTATAGTCTAGTCTATAGTCTAGTCTATAGTCTAGTCTATAGTCTAGTCTATAGTCTAGTCTATAGTCTAGTCTATAGTCTAGTCTATAGTCTAGTCTAGTCTAGTCTATAGTCTAGTAGTCTAGTCTCTAGTCTAGTCTATAGTCTAGTCTATAGTCTAGTCTATAGTCTAGTCTATAGTCTAGTCTATAGTCTAGTCTATAGTCTAGTCTATAGTCTAGTCTATAGTCTAGTCTATAGTCTAGTCTATAGTCTAGTCTATAGTCTAGTCTATAGTCTAGTCTATAGTCTAGTCTATAGTCTAGTCTATAGTCTAGTCTATAGTCTAGTCTATAGTCTAGTCTATAGTCTAGTCTATAGTCTAGTCTATAGTCTAGTCTATAGTCTAGTCTATAGTCTAGTCTATAGTCTAGTATAGCTAGTCATAGTCTAGTCTATAGTCTAGTCTATAGTCTAGTCTATAGTCTAGTCTATAGTCTAGTCTATAGTCTAGTCTATAGTCTAGTCTATAGTCTAGTCTATAGTCTAGTCTATAGTCTAGTCTATAGTCTAGTCTATAGTCTAGTCTATAGTCTAGTCTATAGTCTAGTCTAGTCTAGTCTGGTCTATAGTCTAGTCTATAGTATAGTCTATAGTCTAGTCTATAGTCTAGTCTATAGTCTAGTCTATAGTCTAGTCTATAGTCTAGTCTATAGTCTAGTCTATAGTCTAGTCTATAGTCTAGTCTATAGTCTAGTCTATAGTATAGTATATAGTCTAGTCTATAGTCTAGACTATTTTTTTTCTGCAAATCTACGGCATTTAAAGACTACATGCTGTACATCTTCTAACTCCGAGCAGGTGGGACAATAAGATGAATCAGCACGTTGAAATTTATACAGGTAAATTCTATAACCTCCATGTTTACAAGTTTACATCTCCATGTTTGCGTTCCACCCATTTTTTATTACTGGAATGGAGCTGTAAGACCATCGTCCTTTTTGGGTTTTTTCCCATCTACTTTGCCATTTTTGCATGGTTTCGTTGCTCTCGAAGATCATCCTATAGCGTCTATTCTCTCCTGCATTTCTTTCTGTATATCTCATCAGCTGATATATCTTGTAGGACAATTCCGGCAATTACTCATATTGCATCTAGAGATATGGTTATATATAGAGCTGTCTTAGGGTATGTAGCATACATTCCCTAAGACAGCTCTGTCGAAATAGGGACATTACGTTTTTCCTTGATATACTTATAATTGGCTTCACCCATATAGGTGTCCTATATAATAAAGATTGGTTTTCGAAAGAGGTCATTATATGGTAACTTTTTCCATTATTGTCCGAAATCTGCAGAATTTGAAAATTTTATCTAACATTTTTCTAACATTTTTTTTCTGTCAATGGCGATCCGATATTAATGAAAAATGGCAGATTGGTTTGATATACTTTACTCCATCGCTATAGTAATTTTTCTTAATTGTCTAATGTTCCAAAACTTAGTTTCCGATGTTCAAAAACTCAGTTCCTTAAAATTTAACAAGATGTTTGGATGTTATTTTGTCGAAATAATACCAGATAAATTATTATAACGTTTCACTGTCCTCTTCGCAGGCTCTGCGTATCCGTGTATCCACTCGGATGTACCACTCGTCCTCCTTTCTTCTTATAATATGACATATGATTTGTGAGATTTATTAACGACAAACCGATTTGATTTTTGAAAGAATGTATTTATGGGGACAAGGGTCAAATATGAATCAATCATTATAAAATTTCGTTAAGGTATTAAGTTTTATTCACTGAATTTCATCGTTTATGAACATAAACTTAATTTTTTAAAAGGAACATTGTATGTGGACTTTTACATCATACTTCTCACAGTATGATTTCTGGGTAGTTAGTATTAAATTGTGTGAAATTATCATTTGAGTGTTTAATTTCAAATTCCAATGGTAAAAATTAATAGAGGTTAAACAAAGATATTAACCGATTTTAACGAGAATCAGCAAAGTATACATAGAGAGACTTAGAACCTAATAAGGAACTAGAATATATACATATATCGCTTATTTACTTCAAGACGTGCATAATCCAAAATACGGGGTTTCTGAACTGATTAAAAAGTAAAAATTTAGTTTAAATTCAGAGGAGAATCATATTAAATCGTACTTTATATATCAGGTTTTTCCTTATATCCGGCGATCTTTTATTGTTTGAAAAACACCTGTAAGCTACTTTTTATAACAATCAATCTAAATATTTTTAAATATTTAATGAATTGCGAATGTTTATGGGCCGATCCAAAAATGATTCGAAGAATAATTTATATATAGCAAACATATTCCTGTTGAATATATGTGGGATCTATGTGCAATAAAGGGCCAATCCCAACAAATTTTTGCAGAATGATTTATCTATACACATAACATATTCATGATAGGAGAACATATCCTTATATATTAATGAAAAATGTGGCTTTCGGAAGTGGAGCTTATATGAGAGCTTGGAAATTTCGCAGTGTGGTTTACACTTTAAACACATTCATGACGAATTTTATCCCGATATATTTACTTAGTTATGAAATATGTATGTATATGTCCGTTTACATTATTATCGTAAGTGGGCCTTATATGAGAGCTATGAAAATCTATGGACCGATCCGCAAAATATTTTGCAGAGTAATATTTATAAATTTTATTATGTGGAATTTGATTCTGATATCTTTATTTCTTAAATATTTTTGTACATTTAAGTGATTTTCGGAAGTAAACTCTATATTGGAGCTACGACCAATTATGGACCTCCAATGCCGTTTTACTCAACACGATTTTTTTTATTTATGACGATCTTGTAGTAAATGAACGATATATACTTTTCTGGCTCTTTTTATGACCAATATTTCGATGTGTTGCAAACGGAATGATAAAATCAATACACCCCCAATATTTTTTGAAAATACAATTAAAAAATCTGGATGAAATTTAAATTATGTATAAAATTTGGAGAAATATTAAGATTTTCTTCAATATTAAAGAGAATTACTAAAGTTTTGAAACTTTATTTAATTATTTTTTCTCGGATTACTTTCATATTGTAACCAATTTGCCTAAATAAATACAATTTCAAATAGATAAAAATTAAATAATATTACAAAATAATAAATAACCTTTTTCTTAGAACGAAAAAATGAAACGAACTTATTTCAACAACATGCTTTTATAGGTGCTCAACTTTTAATAATTTACCAAGGAAAGCAGGTGTGCTTAATATACAATATAAAAGTAAAAACCAACAAAAGAAAAGGACATTATAATTAATATATACAAAATAGTTATCTATATAAAACAACTATTGATTTTTGGTTTCCACAAAAATGCAATAACGATTTATTGGAAACCAACAAAAAAATTTTAGACTACAGCCGCAATTAAGGTGAGACTATTTAAGTTTTGTTAACATTTTAAAAAGGGATAAAAAATATACTAATATAATAAAGTATGTAGAATTACAACAATTTAACATATGTTTGTATGTCTGTATTTATAAAGTTATAAGTTGATATATAAATAATTAAACGTTTAATTGAAATAACGACTAATTTCAAAATAGAACTTTTGTTTTTTTAATATTACACAACATCGATAATACAACACGACGATTATTTGTCAATCAATAAATCCATCAAATCAATCAAACCTTTTACACATGTTTAATTAACACTGTTTCAAACAACAGCAAAAACTTTACAAAAAAGAGAATTTACAAAGTGTTTATAAGTAGTAGAGACAGAGAGCGGAGAGATAGAGGCAGAAAAAACAATTCAGTATTGTTTTATTGAAATTTATTTATTTTTTTTTTGCAAAAAGTATTAACTTACAACAGCCTTTTTAACTCAAGAACAATATAACGGCAATAAGGACTACAGATAAATTAAACTTTATTTAAAATAGTTTAATTTATATTGTATTTTTAGAACAGTAGATTTTGTTGTTAATATAATTAACTTTTAAGTTTATTTTTTAGATAGAAAGAGAGTGAAACGACAGTAGCGATTAATTAACAACTAAAAAAAATCAAATTAAAATGTTTCGTTAAAAAAATTAAACAATTGATCAGTTTAGTTGTTCAGTAAAAATCTTTTTTTTTTTTTGTTTTGTTTGTTTAATGTTTAAAGAATTTATTTTAAATTATTACTATTAGTTGGTGTTGGTAAAAACAAAGCAGTTTTGTTGTTGCTTAATTTGCTGCACGACATTTATTGCATTGTATTTAGCACAGTGGGTTAAGAAAGAATAAAATTATGAGTAAGTTATAATAATATTAATATTATGTATTGTTTTAAAAAGATTAAAAGGAAACTATTAGTTTTTATTGGTATTTAAAGCTACATTATCGTAATTTGATCATGTGACCAAAACCAACCAAAATGCACAATCGAATTATTGAAAACCAAATTCATCTCAGACTATATGTAAAGTAGGAGTTTGTTGAACTCCAGACCTTTTAACATCATCAATCACTTTAAGCACCGGTTGCAAAGTGAAATTATGATCATGATCGTAAAAACTCTTGCTAGATACTTTGGGACAGGAACATGGAGTACACAATGGCGATAAACGAAGGTAAATGGGAATTCTGTCTGTAATTATGCAACGGATCACATTGCACCAAATGGCAGTCACAGAAGACACGCAAAATAAAATCCAAAATTAGCAAACCAAATTTGTCTGATGTACCGATTGGATCTTTCGGGGCACACAAATACCATGTAAATTTGGGAAGAATCAATCAATCACAGCTCAACATCAGATGTTAGTTAGTTAGTTAGTTAGTTAGTTAGTTAGTTAGTTAGTTAGTTAGTTAATTAGTTAGTTAGTTAGTTAGTTAGTTAGTTAGTTAGTTAGTTAGTTAGTTAGTTAGTTAGTTAGTTAGTTAGTTAGTTTGTTAGTTAGTTAGTTAGTTTGTTTGTTTGTTGTTTGTTAGTTAGTTAGTTAGTTAGTTAGTTAGTAGTTAGTTAGTTAGTTAGTTAGTTAGTTAGTTAGTTAGTTAGTTAGTTAGTTAGTTAGTTAGTTAGTTAGTTAGTTAGTTAGTTAGTTAGTTAGTTAGTTAGTTAGTTAGTTAGTTTAGTTAGTTAGTTAGTTAGTTAGTTAGTAGTTAGTTAGTTAGTTAGTTAGTAGTTAGTTAGTTAGTTAGTTAGTTAGTTAGTTAGTTAGTTAGTTAGTTAGTTAGTTAGTTAGTTAGTTAGTTAGTTAGTTAGTTAGTTAGTTAGTTAGTTAGTTAGTTAGTTAGTTAGTTAGTTAGTTAGTTAGTTAGTTAGTTAGTTAGTTAGTTAGTTAGTTAGTTAGTTAGTTAGTTAGTTAGTTAGTTAGTTAGTTAGTTAGTTAGTTAGTTAGTTAGTTAGTAGTTAGTTAGTTAGTTAGTTAGTTAGTTAGTTAGTTAGTTAGTTAGTTAGTTAGTTAGTTAGTTAGTTAGTTAGTTAGTTAGTTAGTTAGTTAGTTAGTTAGTTAGTTAGTTAGTTAGTTAGTTAGTTAGTTAGTAGTTAGTTAGTTAGTTAGTTAGTTAGTTAGTTAGTTAGTTAGTTAGTTAGTTAGTTAGTTAGTTAGTTAGTTAGTTAGTTAGTTAGTTAGTTAGTTAGTTAGTTAGTAGTTAGTTAGTTAGTTAGTTAGTTAGTTAGTTAGTTAGTTAGTTAGTTAGTTAGTAGTTAGTTAGTTAGTTAGTAGTTAGTAGTTAGTTAGTTAGTTAGTTAGTTAGTTAGTTAGTTAGTTAGTTAGTTAGTTAGTTAGTTAGTTAGTTAGTTAGTTAGTTAGTTAGTTAGTTAGTTAGTTAGTTAGTAGTTAGTTAGTTAGTTAGTAGTTAGTTAGTTAGTTAGTTAGTTAGTTAGTTAGTTAGTTAGTAGTAGTTAGTTAGTTAGTAGTTAGTTAGTTAGTTAGTAGTTAGTTAGTTAGTTAGTTAGTTAGTAGTTAGTTAGTAGCTTAATTCAATTAGATTTACAATTGCAATTTCTAAAATAATACATAATACTTAATATTTTAAACTTTCTAAGCCCACTGTACATTGCATATAATAACTATGAAAACTAAGAGCATTTTCATATATATTTTTTATATTTAAACTACTAATAAACGGTATAAAATATTTAACAATAAACAGCTGTTTTATTAAACGTATTAATTCTGCTTATTGTTTATTGATTTCAGGTTAGTTTTTTTGTGTTTTTTTGTTATTTTTTCTGTTTAATTTAAAAACGCCTACCGAGTGTGTATAATGAATTTCAGCTAATTCACAACAACATTGGTAACGTAGTATAGCACGACCACTTTTTCTGAAAGGAAGTTAGTTTTTTGGGTTTGATTTATAATTATAATTTGTTGTTTTCCACAAAAAAATTATTAATACAAAAATTTTGTAAAAGAAAACGAAAAAAGAAATTAATTATTTTAAAATTTTTGTTTGTTTAAGTAGTTATTCATAATAATAGTTAAATAACATTAACAATTTTATTTAGCTATAAGTATTTAATAAAAAACATAGTTTAGCATATTTACTTTTAAATATAATAATTTTAATTAGGGAAATATATTTACTATATATTTATATAATAATAATATTAAGAAAAAAGTAATAATGATAGTTAAATAATAAAATAAATGAAGTTTAATTGAGTGTAATAATAAAAAAAAAACAAACTTACCTTAATAATCTGGTTATATAATCTGGCCAATTTTCAGGAAACATTACCAAAAAGAAACCAACTGCAATTAGTATCACACCAGCCAATTTCATGCCAGCAAATGTAGCACCATATAAAACAACATCCAATGCTTTAATTTAAGAAAATAAAGACATTTATTAATTACACACATAACTTCAGTTGCAAAAATGTTTGTATTTACAGAATATAATATTACAGCGTTAATTAATATTTCATTTACCTCCTGAAACAGGAACTGCTGTAATTAAACCTAATGTTACAAACATATTGTATGTAACAGCTGAGCTAAATTGCATTAATATGTGAAAAACTGGAGTACATGGAAAGAGAAAGGAAATTAATGATTAAATATTAAAGCAATGAAACAATATTTAACAAATATGAATGTTAACAATTGTCTTATTTTTCGACAACTACTGAAATATTGTGTAAAAATAGTAAATAAACGTAAACGTTATTCAATTCATATGCATTAAGATTAAGTATTGTCGAGTTTAGGTTTCAAATGCAGTTCTCAAGGACCCACCAGTGCTGGGATGAGCAAAACTAGAACTGAACTAGAATTTGACTAGAACTGAAGTAAAACTGAACTAGAACTGAATTAGAACTGAACTAGAACTGGACTAGAACTGAACTATAACTGAACTAGAACTGAACTAGAACTGAATTAGAACTGAACTAGAACTATACTAGAACTCAACTAGAACTGAACTAGAACTGAACTAGAACTGAACTAGAACTGAACTAGAACTGAACTAGAACTGAACTAGAACTGAACTAGAACTGAACTAGAACTGAACTAGAACTGAACTAGAACTGAACTAGAACTGAACTAGAACTGAACTAGAACTGAACTAGAACTGAACTAGAACTGAACTAGAACTGAACTAGAACTGAACTATAACCGAACTAGAACGGAAGTAGAACTGAACTAGAGCTGAACTAGAACTAAACTAGAACTAAACTAGAACTGAACTAGAACTGAACTAGAACTGAACTAGAACTGAACTAGAACTGAACTAGAACTGAACTAGAACTGAACTAGAACTGAACTAGAACTGAACTAGAACTGAACTAGAACTGAACTAGAACTGAACTAGAACTGAACTAGAACTGAACTAGAACTGAACTAGAACTGAACTAGAACTGAACTAGAACTGAACTAGAACTGAACTAGAACTGAACTAGAACTGAACTAGAACTGAACTAGAACTGAACTAGAACTGAACTAGAACTGAACTAGAACTGAACTAGAACTGAACTAGAACTGAACTAGAACTGAACTAGAACTGAACTAGAACTGAACTAGAACTGAACTAGAACTGAACTAGAACTGAACTAGAACTGAACTAGAACTGAACTAGAACTGAACTAGAACTGAACTAGAACTGAACTAGAACTGAACTAGAACTGAACTAGAACTGAACTAGAACTGAACTAGAACTGAACTAGAACTGAACTAGAACTGAACTAGAACTGAACTAGAACTGAACTAGAACTGAACTAGAACTGAACTAGAACTGAACTAGAACTGAACTAGAACTGAACTAGAACTGAACTAGAACTGAACTAGAACTGAACTAGAACTGAACTAGAACTAAACTAGAACTGAACTGAACTAGAACTGAACTAGAACTGAACTAGAACTGAACTAGAACTGAACTAGAACTGAACTAGAACTGAACTAGAACTGAACTAGAACTGAACTAGAACTGAACTAGAACTGAACTAGAACTGAACTAGAACTGAACTAGAACTGAACTAGAACTGAACTAGAACTGAACTAGAACTGAACTAGAACTGAACTAGAACTGAACTAGAACTGAACTAGAACTGAACTAGAACTGAACTAGAACTGAACTAGAACTGAACTAAAACTGAACTAGAACTGAACTAGAACTGAACTAGAACTGAACTAGAACTGAACTAGAACTGAACTAGAGCATAAATAGAAACAAAACTGAACTAGAACTGAATTTGAACTAAAACTGAAATAGAAATAAAACTGAACTAGAACTGAACTTTTTAAAAATATTACTTTAAAATATTTTAAGCGAAAATATGTTTTAAAATTCGTTATACAGAGAGTACAGTTTTTTGTCTTATATGCAATGTAAATTCGTTTAATTTTCCAAATAATATAAATAATATTTAAATAGTATAATCAAAAATAGTATAACCACAAACAAGATTATTTTTAATTAATTGGCAGGTGTGTCAATCTATTTTTAAGAGTAAATTAATAATCACCCGTGCATCATGTAAGTACTCACCCAATAACAATATACTAGCAATCAATAATATAATCCAAGGCATACGATCTGATGGCATTATTTCAGTGCCAGTCAAATATAAAGCCACACATATTGGCCACATGAGTAGAGCATTTAGAAAACCTAATGTAGTAAAAGCAAAAGCAATTTGTCCAACAGGCGGATCACCCATCACTTTGCGGAACATAACCTTGATTAAAAATGTAATAAAGGAAATAATTAAAAACATTTTTACAACAAACAAAACAATAATAACATCACACAGGTGTTAAAATGTCAACAACATACTCGAAACACTGCATAACAAGCTGCTGCCAAAGTGGCCAAAACCACGCCACTCAATGTACGACTTTCCGTAATGCCATCCATATAAGCCAACAGTGCAATGCCAGTATCACACAATATGACAGCAACAATCTGGCACAAAGAGTAAAGAAACAAAAAATAAGTAAACATGAATGTTAAAATAGATATAACACTGAGTGGGAAAATGTTCTGTTTTTAATGGCATAATTTAATTTTTTTCTTCTCATCACTACTTACCCGCACTCCTACAAATTGTTCGTGCAATATAACCCAGGATAAAAGGTAAACACATGCCACATTGGTGGCAAACAATGCCATGGCATCGGTGGCAAATAAGACACGCAGAGATAACGTATAAAGGTAAGTGGTTAAAAGCCATAGTATACAAAATGATAGGCAACGATTGAGAAAACGTCCTGTTGATATTATTATAAATAGTTATGTAGATTTTTACGCACATGTACATATACACGGAAATACAAGCAAATATTTACAGGTCCCCGGGTAGATATAGAATAAAATAAAATAAGAAAGAAAATATGTATAATAATAAATACTGTAAATACTTATTTACTTTATGCTGTTACAAGTATTTGTTTTCTGTACTCGACCTAGTTGAAAATAACTTGTCCCAGCAGACTTCTACAAATATATATATATTTGGTGAAAATTGCGCGGTTTTGTTATAATTGGGCAAAGTCTACAAATTGCATTTCTCCTATTCCGGATAGATAGATAGATAGATAGATAGATAGATTGATAGATAGATAGATAGATAGATAGATAGATAGATAGATAGATAGATAATAGATAGATAGATAGATAGATAGATAGATAGATAGATAGATAGATAGATAGATAGATAGATAGATAGATAGATAGATAGATAGATAGATAGATAGATAGATAGATAGATAGATAGATAGATAGATAGATAGATAGATAGATAGATAGATAGATAGATAGATAGATAGATAGATAGATAGATAGATAGATAGATAGATAGATAGATAGATAGATAGATAGATAGATAGATAGAGATCTACAATATAGGGTTGTTGAAACAAAACCATACAAGAAGGAATGAAACCGCCAAATGAATATCTAGAGTAACAGTTGGCGGAACATTTAGCATTCGATGACCATTCAAAACTGGGTGTGGCCTTGGCAAATAACGGATATACCATTCGAGCTTCGAACGGATAAACCCGAGCGAGCTTGTTTGCTCAACCTTAGCCAGAGTAATATAATGCCAGGTCAGTGAATATTATACGCATACCGTCTATTAAGTGATTTATTTTAAAATAAAACCAAGGGACCCTGAACTTGGACAAAGGAAAAGTTCGATCCCACTAGTCAACAAAAATGTGTAGGTTTGGTATTTAGGAAAAACAAAAGGGATAAACTACTGGTGGAATGACACCATAGTACCATTGAATAATAAATGCTTGGGGGCCTGAAGACACTTCAAAGGAAGTATATCTCGTCCCAACCATATAGCAATGAGATAATTATTTCATTAGGCAAGTAAATATATTAGCTTTAAGTAGCTATGTAAAGAAGCAGATTCCAATCCTTTGTGAACCAGGTGGTACCCATGTATATGTGCCAGGACCCTTGCTGTGAAATATCATGTATAATATAATATTTGATCTTAAACTACAATAACTACTATGCTGGGCAAGATTCATAGTTGAAGAACAACTGAAAGCAAACGAAGCTATTAATATGATAGGGAAAAGTCTAACTTAAATAAACCTCTACCTAGCAGTTTCATCAAAATATTTTCAACCAAAATAAATCCCAATTCTAATAAAATATCACTTCAAGAATATTAACATCCCAAATTAAAATATTTTTAAATTTAAATAAAATTCTTTAAAATAATAAAAATCACAAAAATATCAAAATTTCGGATTTCTTAAAATTTTATTTCCTAATATTTAAATTTATACATTTATCCTATTACTTACCCACAGTAAATCCTCGATCACGAAAACCTCTCAACACATCACCTAATATTTCGCCTGGCTTATCACATTTTCTCAGAGAAACTCGTCCCAAAATATAGATGGGAAAGAATAACAAAGAGAAATTTGTAAAAAACCAAGCGGCAAAAAAAGGTGCACTAAATATATTTGATGGCATGGGTGGATCTGGTGGCACATGGAATATTTTCGTTGCATCCTCTACATCGGTTACACTAATCGATGTATCACTAATGGGTATAAGAGAATCTAATGCAACGGCATCATCATTGTTGACCAAATTCAAGTCATTACCGCTCACAGCCAATGTATCGAAATCATCTAGGGCCGATATGTAGGAGCTGCGATTTAAATACAATAACTTAATGCAGTGTGTGGCACCAACCCATGATGCTGTCACTAGTATAGTAACACATACACCAAAATACATTTTTTGTGCCAATTCAGAACAACAGGTTTCTTTGCAGGCTTTAAGGCGGGGGAAACGTGATGTGGTATTATCATTTTGACCAGGGTCTGTGGGTGTATCGGAATCATTGCCACCGCTGGTGTTACCACCACCACCACCTGCCGCACCAACACCGCCTCCCCCTCCCGCCACGCTTACAGCTCTAGTTAATGCAACAGGGCAGGTTGATTCAGGATGTATAGTTATTACTTCATTAGGATCATTTTGGCTTGAAGATATTGAATCTTGGTGGGCTATTTGAGGATTGCTTGTATTTAGAATATTTGTAAAACCACCACCACCACCGTATGGACCATTTGGAGAATCTCCGGTGACCACCACCGATGGTGTACGAACTCGATGTTGTTTTGGATTAAAAATTGCTGGTATTTCACCGTCTCGTGTCATTTCGCTAAAGTTGTTGTTTTTTTAATTGCTTTAACAAGGACGTCGGTTCACACACATAATGGTGTGTCAGATTGTGGTCAAATATTTTGCATTATTTTTTCGAACTTTATAATGTGACGATATGTGCAAATTAACTGAAAGAAATCAAGGGAGAAATTATGAATTAATTTATGAGTATAAATTAAATAAATCGCTTGAATATGTATATCTATATGAAAAAAATCCGGTATTAAACAATTGTTCTAACAAATTCATACATATAGCCACCATACATCTGGTAGTCCATATATTTTACACCACTTTAGTGGGTATATTGGATTTGTGCTGAAGTTTGTAACGCATAAAATTAATGGGCCTATACCCACCTTAAAGTATACTAATCAGCTCAGACTCATTTTCTAAGTTGATTAAGGCATATATGTATGTCCGTCTGTCTGTTTGTCCATGTACCTTGTAATCAAACTACAGGTCACATTTTGAAGATACTTTTGACCCAAGGACAAACCCTATTGATTTTGGATTGGTTCATTATTTCCCTTAGCTCCCATACAAAAGAACAAAATTCAACAGCTGTTGTAGGATATCATTTGATCGGTCAAGCCCGAATATACTTTCTTACTTGTTACTTATTAGTTTCACTTTTCCTTTATTTTCCTAATTAATTATTGAAATGTTAAACATGACTTTTTTATGTCATACTCGTATTCATGTGCTCTTGACATTGTATATACTTATTATTCGTATGCAATTTTATAGTCATTTAACAGAAAAATAAAGACCATTTAATAGCCTTCACTTTTCATTCTTCTATAAGGAATGTAAAGTGAAGAAACAACAAAAACAAACCAAACATTTACATATATTTCCTATAGACAAATGTTATTAAAGTCTGCCTGCTGTTCACTGGCCATTTAAAATTAAGTGTATAAATTATAAAAGATTTATATGAATAAGAACAGAGTGTAGTTCGTAGTTTATAATGTATATATATTTAAGGGTGAAGGCTAAAAGCGGAAACTTGAGGTTACTTTACTTTAATAATAAAATATATTTATTTTAAACTTTTAGTTAAAGTTAATCGGAAAAGCCTAGAAATAACAATAATTATAGAAAATTATGGGTCAATTATCGATAACAATTGAATCTTAATTGACTTGTCAGTTGCTGAATATTATAGAGAGCAATTGACATAATAAAGAATAGTTTGAAAATTGCATTCTAGTTTTTAATCAAGTACTTTAAATTTAAGTAAAAAAGTACTTTAAATTTGGAACGACGTACTTACATAGTATATTTAAGATACATTAAAAAAATTAAAATAAAGAAAAATATCATTTTTAGAATTGTCAAATTAAAAATAGTTTTTCTTTGGATTCGATAAAGTATTGCTTTGAAACATGTTGTATAAATAAATTACATATCGAGATATTTAGGTCCATTAGCATCATCTCTAAAAATTTCGTAGCTATAGATCCAATGGTTTCAACTTTACAAGAAAAGGAAAAAAGACATAAGTACACATTAATTTTCTGTTTATGAATTTTGTAACAGCAAAGTGTCGGTTACGTTTAAATTTTCTTTTAAAATATATTACATTTATAGAAAAATTTTGAACAAATTAACGTATTAAATTTGCTTCTGAATGAAATGCCACATATCTGAGTATAATTGTAATAAATTCATGTAATTATCACTATGCCATTGCAATTTATGTGCTAAAATTTATAATTTTCTATAACTTTTTATGAATATAGTTCATTCTAATTACTAATTACATTGCATTTATATTATTACCATTTAACCAACTCTTATATTTGATTGTAGATTTCGGAAGGCGGACCTGTATATGGACTCTTAATGAATCAATAGTCCCAGAATATACTTATTTATTCGATATAAGGCGAATTGTATGGATATTACTGTAGACATCAGGGTGATTTTCAGAATACGGCCTTTAATGAGGGATTAGGTCAATTGTGGACCAAGGTCTATAGAATTTAAACGCGTGATTAGTTTAGAAAACAAATTTTTTTTGTAGAATTTCATATTTTCTTAATTTTTGAAAGATTTATTAACTGTAAACTTATTTTATGTATGAGGGGCATAGGAAACCATCCTAAAACATCATCATACATCAAATTTCGTTGCTATACAGATATTTTTAAGACTGCTATGGTCATAAAATCATTGTCTTACACGGTCCATATATGCAGGCTAGGGTTAAATATTGCCTGACATCTGTCATACTTCCCAACATAATTTACAGGTATATATAACCGACTTCTGCAAAATTTTATAGCGATTGCTACATAAACAACATATGTATTAATGTTATAACTATAATCCGGGAGGTACTTGTATGGGGGCTAAGTGAAATCAAGAACCGATCTTGCCCATTATTAACACAAAACAATATTTGTCATTAATAAGCATTTTTGGAGAATTTCATCACTCTAGCTCATAACGTTCGGAACCTATCCGGTTTTCAACAAAAAGACTGACATACAGACATCCCTAGATGATCTTAAAATCTTAAAAAAAATATTTATTACACTCTTAAATTTCAGATTTATACAAATTATATAAAGATATACACCAAAAAAGATTTTTTTAGACAGAGAATTCAGACGTAACCGCCTCAACATTGTTTATATCACAAAAATTTGTCTCGGCAAAAAAGACGTAAGCGACAAAAAAATCGGATATAGCGTCAATATAAAATCGAAACAAACTGCATCCCATATTTTTAATGTAATAATATTTATTAATGGAGTTTTGGAGTAATGCTATGTCCTACTTCGAGGATAATTAAAAAAAATGCTCTCCTGTAAAATTTAGTTTTTGTCGGTTACGTCTTTTGTGCGAAACGGGCTCGATATATTGTTGTCTGATGTTCAAAATTCAGTTTCCTATACGTAATTCTTAATAATATGTGTTTCTTAGGGATGTAATATCTGGTATAACATTGCTCCAAACAAACTAACTAACTAACTAACTAACTAACTAACTAACTAACTAACTAACTAACTACAACTAACTAACTATAACTAACTAACTAACTACTACTAACTAACTAACTAACTAACTAACTAACTAACTAACTAACTAACTAACTAACTAACTAACTAACTAACTAACTAACTAACTAACTAACTAACTACTAACTAACTAACTAACTAACTAACTAACTAACTAACTAACTACTACTAACTAACTAACTAACTAACTAACTAACTAACTAACTAACTAACTACTAACTAACTAACTAACTAACTAACTAACTAACTAACTAACTAACTAACTAACTAACTAACTAACTAACTAACTAACTAACTAACTAACTAACTAACTACTACTAACTAACTAACTAACTAACTACGAACTAACTAACTAACTAACTAACTAACTAACTAACTAACTAACTAACTAACTAACTAACTAACTAACTAACTAACTAACTAACTAACTAACTACTAACTAACTAACTAACTAACTAACTAACTAACTAACTAACTAACTAACTAACTAACTAACTAACTAACTAACTAACTAACTAACTAACTAACTAACTAACTAACTAACTAACTAACTAACTAACTAACTAACTACTAACTAACTACTAACTAACTAACTAACTAACTAACTAACTAACTAACTAACTAACTAACTAACTAACTAACTAACAAACTAACTAACTAACTAACTTACTAACTAACTAACTAACGCCCGACTTAAAAAGATGAGAAAAGCTCATAACTACACTGAAAATAATCCATGCTTAATTTTACGAAAAAAATTCGTATCTAATTTTGTCGTAATATTTACGAAAATTTCGTGTATAATATAAAATATTATTTAATAAAACCCTTTCGACATGTGATATTTAACGAAAGTAAATTTTCCTAAAAATGCTATTTCGTAACATAAGGCATGGATTATTTTTAGTGTAAGAATAATCTCGAATTTCCACTTATACGTCAATTATGTAAAATAAAGAAATCCAAAAATTTTTTTGCGAGTTTCGACAAATGATTAATCAATTACAACAGCATTTTCTCATATACTTTGGGGTTTCGAGGATATTGCTAATAAAAATCAACAAAATTTAAACATTAACGATAGAGAGATGACACCAATCTAAAAAAATTCATAATTACCATTTAAATGTTGCTAATTAGACAAACTGTCCCTTTATTATATTTAAGCATTATACTAATTTTTCTAAAATTGAATTATAGAATTAAAAGTACATTACAGTGGACGTCCAATAGTACGTATACTCTTTATTACGAATATCCAATAATACGAATGGCAAAACTGTTGCATTGTCTACTCTATAGTACGAATAAAGTCACAATTTTTCTGTTCGATAGTACGAATAACGCATTTTTTATAGGAATTTTGGTTTTATTTACGTACGAATGAAGTTTTTATTATGTTTTTATTTTATTATTTCGGTATCATTCACCTTAAGCTCAGTAATTTTGAAGTTTTTTGTATTTATTACAAGTGTTTTGTATTTTTAAAAATCCTATACACACAATTTACTGCATGTATATTTACAAATCAACAATTATTTAGTGTTATTAATTTATTTTATTGGAATTTTGATGACCCAAGAGAAGAAATTAAATTGGATGATAACGCCAATGAGGAAAGTATTTTATTAGTTCCCGACAATAACTCTGCTGAGAACAATATTAAAGCCCCAAAAGCGCTGTTATTCATTCATCATTTTCCAATGTAATAAACATCGATGTTAAATGATGGATTTTTTAATAAGTAAAATGATATTTATATACATATGTATGTATGAACTGTTAATTTCCAAACAATGGGTTTAAGGATAACTATTCTAATTTTTAAGAGAAAATTATAAATTAGAGAATTGTGGTATATTCCATTCAAGTTTCTAATAAAAGTTTTATGTAATCTGAACATTTTAATACATTTTAGAACACATATGTAAATTGCAAATTGTCTTTGGCACACATCTTTTTAAAAACATTAAAATTTAAAACCTTCTACATATATCTCATTTCAACCATTGGACTCACGATACTTTCAAAATTAAATATGTCCATTTTATGCCTGTTTATGTACAAGAAATTTATTTAAAATAATACACATTTATTATATTTTGTTCCGTTATGTAATTTTTCATGAAAAATAAAACAAAAATAAATAAAATCCAATATTTTATGTGTATTATTTGAATTTAAACATACAAAATGTGTTGTTCAATAATACGAATTTTTCGGTATTACGAAAGGGCCTGACACTATATAATTCGTACTAGTGGACGTCCACTGTAATTAGTAAAAAAAACTACAGAAAAGTACCCAGTTATAACCATACTTAGTATGTGAAAAGTAGCAGCAATATAAAATGAGCAAAATAAATGGCCGTTAGTCATGTGAATTAGAAACTTAATATAACAACGACAAAACGAGATAAAAACAAAAAGAATCAATTTGTAGGCGAAATGTACTAAATACTATGTATGTACTTAAAAATATAAAAAAACACAAATTTACATTTGCAAAATTTTGTAAACATGCTTTACAAAATCCAAGCAAAGTATAATGTGTAAGAGAGAGCAAATTTATGGCATAATGTTTGTTTGTATTTTTTATGAATATTTAACAACTAATTTTAACCTTTAAGTACTATATCTATACTCAAATATAATAGTACTAAGAAGATTTCTTTGTTGTATACTATACTTTATACAAAAAGCTCTAAAATGTCCTCGTCGTACATTAGTAGAAACATTTTAGAAACTCTTAGTTTTTGTTGTTGCTGCTGTAAAATAGTAGCGCTGTAGGCAGAAGGACCTTCTAAGTGGTAAATAAAAAAAAATTATAAAAAAGGAATGTGAAAACAAAGAGCATCACGCAACCACAGTTAAAGCGTAAACCTAAAATTCGTTGTTTTTTTTTTGTAGATTTGTGTTCTTTATATAGCAGTTTTGGCGCGATAATTCACATTCAACTATACAGCTTAAATATTTTTGTATATCATGTAACTCAAGACCTTTTCCCCTTTCTTTTGAACAATTCACGTGTTAGTTTAATTAATATAAACACGGAAAGTTCTCTTTGTTTTAAATACTCCCCATTTACCCTCTCCTATGTACAAACATATATATGTATGTATATATACATACATACATACATATATAAACATTTTTATGAATAACTTATTAGGCACCTTGTGTTTTTTTGTTGGTTTTATTTTGAAGTGTTAGTTCGTAGTAGTTTACTTTAAGGGATTAGCCCAGGTATTAAGAGATAAAAAATTCTTAGACAGATTGCTTAAGTAAAATATGTAATATTTTTAGACTATAGTCACGTCTAAAGACTGGACTATAGTAGAGACTATAGACTGGACAGTGGTACTATTGACTAAAATCTCATCTGTACAATACAATAGTATCGACTAAATAATATAGTCTATAGTCTAGTTTATAGACAAGACTATAGACTAGACTATAGACTAGATTATAGACTATACTATAGACTAGACTATAGACTAGACTATAGACTAGACTATAGACTAGACTATAGACTAGACTATAGACTAGACTATAGACTAGACTATAGACTAGACTATAGACTAGACTATAGACTAGACTATAGACTAGACTATAGACTAGACTAGACTATAGACTAGACTATAGACTAGACTATAGACTAGACTATAGACTAGACTATAGACTAGACTATATACTAGACTATATACTTAAATTGAATAAAGTGAATATATATGAAAAAAAAAAAAAAAACTAGACTATAGACTAGACTATAGACTAGACCATAGACTAGACTATAGACTAGACCATAGACTAGACTATAGACTAGACCATAGACTAGACTATAGACTAGACTAGACTAGACTATAGACTAGACTAGACTAGACTAGACTAGACTAGACTAGACTAGACTATAGACTAGACTACACTAGACTAGACTATAGACTAGACTAGACTATAGACTAGACTATAGACTAGACTAGACTGACTATAGACTAGACTATAGACTAGACTAGAGACTAGACTATAGACTAGACTATAGACTAGACTATAGACTAGACTATAGACTAGACTATAGACTAGACTATAGACTAGACTATAGACTAGACTATAGACTAGACTATAGACTAGACTATAGACTAGACTATAGACTAGACTATAGACTATAGACTAGACTATAGACTAGACTATAGACTAGACTATAGACTAGACTATAGACTAGACTATAGACTAGACTATAGACTAGACTATAGACTAGACTATAGACTAGACTATAGATCTAGACTATAGACTAGACTATAGACTAGACTATAGACTAGACTATAGACTAGACTAGACTAGACTATAGACTAGACTATAGACTAATAGACTAGACTATAGACTAGACTATAGACTAGACTATAGACTAGACTATAGACTAGACTATAGACTAGACTATAGACTAGACTATAGACTAGACTATAGACTAGACTATAGACTAGACTATAGACTAGACTATAGACTAGACTATAGACTAGACTATAGACTAGACTATAGACTAGACTATAGACTAGACTATAGACTAGACTATAGACTAGACTATAGACTAGACTATAGACTAGACTATAGACTAGACTATAGACTAGACTATAGACTAGACTATAGACTAGACTATAGACTAGACTATAGACTAGACTATAGACTAGACTATAGACTAGACTATAGACTAGACTATAGACTAGACTATAGACTAGACTATAGACTAGACTATAGACTAGACTATAGACTAGACTATAGACTAGACTATAGACTAGACTATAGACTAGACTATAGACTAGACTATAGACTAGACTATAGACTAGACTATAGACTAGACTATAGACTAGACTATAGACTAGACTATAGACTAGACTATAGACTATACTATAGACTAGCTAGACTATAGACTAGACTATAGACTAGACTATAGACTAGACTATATGACTAACTATAGACTAGACTATAGACTAGACTATAGACTAGACTATAGACTAGACTATAGACTAGACTATAGACTATACTATAGACTAGACTATAGACTAGACTATAGACTAGACTATAGACTAGACTATAGACTAGACTAGACTATAGACTAGACTATAGACTAGACTATAGACTAGACTATAGACTAGACTATAGACTAGACTAGACTATAGACTAGACTATAGACTAGACTATAGACTAGACTATAGACTAGACTATAGACTAGACTATAGACTAGACTATAGACTAGACTAGACTAGACTAGACTATAGACTAGACTATAGACTAGACTATAGACTAGACTATAGACTAGACTATAGACTAGACTATAGACTAGACTATAGACTAGACTATAGACTAGACTATAGACTAGACTATAGACTAGACTATAGACTAAACTATAGACTAGACTATAGACTAGACTATAGACTAAACTATAGACTAGACTATAGGCTAGACTATAGACTACACCATTTTAAGTTTAAATGGAGAAAATACAAATTCATATTGAGAATTACAAATTAAAATTTGGAAAATACAAATTAAAGTTCAGAAATTTAAATTAATATTGAGAAAAACCTATTTGAAAATGGGAAGTCCAAATTAATATTGAGAAATAATTAAATTAAATTAAGAAATGCAAATTAACATCTAGAAAACACTAATTGAAATTCAGAATTCCAACATTATATTAAGAAATTACAAATTAAAATTGAGAAATTAATAAATGATAATGAGATATTTAAAATTTGTATGAAATTATTTGAAAATACTTTTTTTTATAAATCTTTTATGTATTTAAAATGTTATAAATTTCAATACAAAATTATTATTACCAATATTAATTTACGTTTTCGTAATATCATTTTGTATTTTATAAATTTCAATTTGTATTGTCTCAATATTAATTTCGATTTCTCAATATCAATTGGTTTTTTCTCAATATTGAGTTGAAATTTCAAATTTCAATTTGTTTTTTCTTAATATTAATTTTGTTTCCTAAATTTAATTTTGTTATGTCTCAACATTAAATTGGATTTCTGAAATTCATTTTGGTTTTTCGCAATACAAATTTGGATTTTCTCAATTTAAACTTGAAATGGTGTAGACTATAGACTAGACTATAGACTAGACTATAGACTAGACTATAGACTAGACTATAGACTAGACTATAGACTAGACTAGACTAGACTAGACTATAGACTAGACTATAGACTAGACTATAGACTAGACTATAGACTAGACTATAGACTAGACTATAGACTAGACTATAGACTAGACTATAGACTAGACTATAGACTAGACTATAGACTAGACTATAGACTAGACTATAGACTAGACTATAGACTAGACTATAGACTAGACTATAGACTAGACTATAGACTAGACTATAGACTAGACTATAGACTAGACTATAGACTAGACTATAGACTAGACTATAGACTAGACTATAGACTAGACTATAGACTAGACTATAGACTAGACTATAGACTAGACTTAGACTAGACTATAGACTAGACTATAGACTAGACTATAGACTACTATAGAGACTATAGACTAGACTATAGACTAGACTATAGACTAGACTATAGACTAGACTATAGACTAGACTATAGACTAGACTATAGACTAGACTATAGACTAGACTATAGACTAACTATAGACTAGACTATAGACTAGACTATAGACTAGACTATAGACTAGACTATAGACTAGACTATAGACTAGACTATAGACTAGACTATAGACTAGACTATAGACTAGACTATAGACTAGACTATAGACTAGACTATAGACTAGACTATAGACTAGACTATAGACTAGACTATAGACTAGACTATAGACTAGACTAGACTAGACTATAGACTAGACTATAGACTAGACTATAGACTAGACTATCGACTAGACTATAGACTAGACTATAGACTGACTATAGACTAGACTATAGACTAGACTATAGACTAGACTATAGACTAGACTATAGATCGACTATAGACTAGACTATAGACTAGA
The DNA here is from genome assembly GCF_015586225.1 of Lucilia sericata. NCBI lineage: Eukaryota > Metazoa > Arthropoda > Insecta > Diptera > Calliphoridae > Lucilia > Lucilia sericata. Next base: position 3,918 of record NW_023994188.1, on the reverse strand, counting down.
CTATAGACTAGACTATAGACTAGACTATAGACTAGACTATAGGACTAGACTATAGACTGAGGACTAGAGCCTAGACTATAGACTAGACTATAGACTAGACTATAGACTAGACTATAGACTAGACTCTAGACTAGACTATAGCTAGACTATAGGACTAGACTATAGACTAGACTATAGACTAGACTATAGACTAGACTTATAGACTGACTATAGACTAGACTCTAGACTAGACTATAGACCTAGGACTATAGACTAGACTAGAGACTAGACTATAGACTAGACATAGACTAGACTATAGAACAGACTATAGACTAGACTATAGACTAGACTATAGGACTATACGATAGACTATAGACTAGACTATAGACTAGACTATAGACTACTGTAGACTAGGCTATAGACTAGACTATAGACTAGACTATAGACTAGACTATAGACTAGACTATAGACTAGACTATAGACTAGACTATAGACTAGACTATAGACTAAACTATAGACTAGACTATGGACTAGACTATAGATTAGATTATAGTTTCGGTTATAGTTTAGACTATAGTCACTACTATATAGTATATTAGACATCATATTCAAGTCTATAGTCGAGACTATATTCTAGTCTATAGAGCAGACTATTGTCTAGAGTACAGGACTATAAACTAGTCCTTAGTAGGGTTTATATATACATATGTTCTGGAATAGACTTGACTATAGTCTCAATTGTAGTCTCTTCTAGTCGACTATAGTCTCGACTTAAGACTATACTAAAGTCTCGACTTTAGACAGTACTATAGTCTCGACTTTAGACCATACCATAGTCTCGACTATTGGCATGACTAAAGTACCGTCTTAGACCAAATTATAGTCTCAACTATAGGCTAAAAGGAAGTAATGTCTATGGATTACATTATTGTCTAGAAGTATAGTCAAGATTATAGACAAACTAAACTGTAATCTGTAGATTAAACTATACTCTCGAATAGAGGCTAACGTTTAAAATTTTCTGAACCAACTATGTATTATTTTCTCTGATAAAGACCCACCCAACACCTTATACACTGCGCCATGTAATCCTTTTTTGAAATAAAAAAGAAAATAAATAAATATTTTAAGCTTATTACTAACTTCTACATGTTTTCTAGCATTAACCTCAAAATGTATTTAGGAAGTGGCAGTAGAATACTTAACATTCATAACATTTTATACCCATTTTATATGAACTAACAAAATGATGAATTATTTCTTTTGTTTTATTTGAAATTACCACATGTAAATTGACAATTTGGCAGTAACAAAAGTAAAAAAAAAATAAATAATAAAATAAAATTATAAATCAAAAACTAATGGATTATAATGGCTTTAATAAAACGCAAATAAAATATAAAATTGAGCGATTGAAATGTGTATATTATTAGTTGTACCTCTGTTACACTACAATAGAAGATCTAAATACTGTTATGGTTAAAGAAATGTATAGAGCGATTAGACATTTTAAAAAAAATTATGAAATTTCATAATTTGTAATAAGAGCGAATGATATTTTTGGTAAAAATTTGAATTATACTTTTCGAGCTGTATATTTTTCGTGGGAACTAGGTACTAAGTTCTTTTTTTTTTGCTTTTTTTCCAAAAGTTATTATATTTTTCTTCTTTTTAAAGCGGATATAAAAACTTCAAAAATGTTAAAACTTTTTCTTTGTAATAATATGTTTGATTTACCATAAATACAAATCCTTACAACTGTCAAAACTACAACTAATTTTACTTCGAATATGGCTAATTTTATATGATTGCCTCAAACGTCGAAATAAATGGCCATTATCCAAATTAAATTGTTGACCATCCGCATATATACAATGATGATGTCAAATAAATAAAAAGAAAAACTATAATTTTTCATACCTACATACATACACATACATATGTATGTATGTAAATAATTTATAAAGATTCTTTGTTGACGTCAAATAAAAAAAATTTTGCATGAAACTACAAAATTAAAATCCTGCAGCAAATGTTCAACATGTAAAACGAGGACTACAAACAAAGGGGGAGATCTAAAAGTCTACCTTCCAAATAAATGGTCTCAACTGCAATTGAAATTTATTATGAATTTAGGTCAAGTTGAATGAACAATAACATGTAATTCTAATGGTAAATTAAACTAAACGAAAAAAGTAATGAAAATACATTAATTAATTAAGGAAAAAGTAAAAAATTTGAGACAAAGAAACAACTGGATAAACAATATTAAATCAGATAAACAGGGTTCATTGACATTTTTAATCTATAAAATTAATTTGTTTGCTAACATAAAAAAAAACTTGAGGAATTTTTTAACTAAAAACATAGCGAGTATAATTAATTCATTTGATTAAATTTTAACATAGAAATGATAAATGTATTAATTGCATGATACATAAAGATTTGGTCAAGTTTTGTGTAAATATTTTGACATTTCAGAAAAGTAAGTATGTTATATTCGAATCTTATATACCCACCATTACATCCTCTAAAGCCCCCTTTACACGAGCACACAAGTAATATGATCTGTCAAAATTTTGTGTGGAAGAGTACAACAAATTGAGAGAAAATACAGATGCAAAAATTGACAGTCGTATCGCTCGTATAATTTTTTGAAATGTTTCAAAAAATAAGCAAGTCTCATTAGATCAGGGATGTATTTTTATGTAAACACATACAAAAAAGTGAAGCAGATGTTCTCATCTTACTTTGTTATTGTTTTATACCAATCGTGTAAACACAAAGAATATAATTCATACGACTTTTATTTTCTTTTTTGTCATATGACATACGGATGGAATTTCATTTTACTTTTTCATTAGACTTTACGTACGTAAAGTGTGATCGTGTAAAGGCCCTTAAATAAAAATTTAATTTCGGAAGGTGTCTCATTATATGGAAATAGATAAAAAACTATCCTCTTGTTATTTGGCACATATATCATATATATGAACATCAGGGCCTTTAATGAGGGCTTCGGTCTATGATGGACCAAGCTTTTTCGAATTTAAACAAGTAAGGCTGTGCCGAATCTCATATGCCCACCATCAAACCGTATGCCGTAAAAGGAATGCTCCCCTATAAACATCAGGGTGATATTTCGAATATGGCTTAAGTCAATTATGGACCGAGCTCTTTTGAACTAACAAAATATTAATTTTTAAAAACAAAATATTTTAGTTCAATTTTTAAACCGTGAGCGTATGAGTAATTTTCTGAATTCGTTTTGTATTGAACTTGTTTATGCCAAATTTCAGCGCAATACCCGTATTTTAAATAAGGAAAACTCGTATTTTAATAACCAAAACTCTTTCCTGAAGGGAACCTTTTATAGGGGCTAGGTTCAGTTATAGATCAGTCCTCATCAAATTCGGAATGTAGAATTATGTTCCTAAGTATAATCCTTTTTATGTCGATTTTCATCGCTGTAATAGTAATTTTCTGAATTTTCTTCATCAAGTTTTCTAAAGAGAATCTTATTTGAGGGCTATGGGTGAATTACCGACATATTCCGCATGAAATTCGGAGCGAATTTCATAACCGTATTTCATAACTCATATTTTTAAGCCAGTAATGATCGTTTAAGTAATTTTCTGAAGGGGACCTTATATGGGGGGTAGGGTCAATTATGGACCGATCCACATACAATTTGGTAGAGAGATTTTGGCTCACGAGGAACTTACATACCTGTATCACATTTTATTGCTATACTCGTATTTTTTAACCAGTAATGAGCGTTAAAGTAATTTTCTGAAGGGGACCTTGTATGTGCGGTAGAGTAAATTATGGACCGATCCTCCCTAAATTTGGTGTAGAGATTTTGGCTCGCATTAAACTTATGTGTGTCAAATTTCGTCACTACATTCATATTTTTAAGCCAGTAATGAGCATTATAGT
>NW_023994187.1:547500-571472 GCF_015586225.1 Lucilia sericata | reverse complement strand
CTATCTATCTATCTATCTATCTATCTATCTATCTATCTATCTATCTATCTATCTATCTATCTATCTATCTATCTATCTATCTATCTATCTATCTATCTATCTATCTATCTATCTAATCTCTATCTATCTATTCTTCTATCTATCTATCTTCTATCTATCTATCTATCTATCTATCTATCTATCTATCTATCTATCTACTATCTATCTATCTATCTATCTATCTATCTATCTATCTATCTATCTATCTATCTATCTATCTATCTATCTCTATCTATCTATCTATCTATCTATCTATCTATCTATCTATCTATATCTATCTATCTATCTATCTATCTATCTATCTATCTATCTATCTATCTATCTCTCTATCTATCTATCTATCTATCTATCTATCTATCTATCTATCTATCTATCTATCTATCTATCTATCTATCTATCTATCTATCTCTATCTATCTATCTATCTATCTATCTATCTATCTATCTATCTATCTTTCTATCTATCTATCTATTTAATGTCTCCATAGATGTGTAGGGTAAAAAGAAAACTGCAGCAACAGGAGTAACAAATGTTCTAATTCATCATGTACAAACCTCTAACGATGACGTGAAAGTGAAAGCAGAGAATAAAAAATCAGCGGTTGCTTTTTGGTCTGGGTGTTAGATTAAAAAACATTTTCCTAAATGGGCGTGTGTCTGTCTACACGTATGTACATATATTGTATGTTCGTCCCAGAGTCAGTCTGTCTCTTAATTTGAGAACTTTTTTATACATTTTGTTTCTATTGTGTCTTTTTTCATGTTTTACAAGATTCATTAAATGGAATTTATGGCGACTGTTTTTTTTATATTTTTTTTTGCTAATTTTTCAGTGACATTTTAATCTGAAAATGTTAATTGTTTTAGTTTCAACACTTCTAAGAATTTTTTACACAAATAGAAACCCATACTGCTAATTTCCCATAGAAGCTACATACAAAGATATTTTTTTTTTAATTTGTGACAGAAATTTTATCAAAAGATATGTGAAAACAGCTGTTAAGTTTACAAAATTTTAAACTTATAAGCTGAATATTTATTGATGTTACAACAAACTTATCGCTTTATTATCGATTTTATTAATTCACTATTTACTATAATTTCTCCCTTTGGGCATTTTTTACACCTTTTTATCTTCACTGTGCAAATACATATTATTTTAACAAGTTTTTTAAAGTGTAGAAGTAATTATAGGATATTATAAATCGGTGTACATTTATTTTAATGGTTTATTATATAAACTACTCTCCTCAACACTTGATTATAAGAAATATTATGTTGCACAAACAAAAAGAGGAAACTGGAAACTTTTTCCTTTATAAATTGATCGAGTGCAAGTTTTTTAAAGAAAAACAGAGATGGGCACAAGAGGGGCGTTATCAATATGACACTAACAAAGTTCGCAAGTTAGGCAGTCAACAAACATGGGATGTCTGTTTAATGCGAGTAATGATTTACAGTGGTTTAGAACGTTTTTATTTTGGATATAATTCTCTTATCTCTTGAACTACTGATATCGTAATTAATCGGCTTCGTATGTTGAATGGCGAGCTTTAGGTCGCCCCCAAAGTTGGTCATCTCGAACTGTGTTTCCTTGTACTTTTTGTACCTAATACTGCTACTGTTGTATTGTATTATATTAATCATTTGTCAGTTAATCTGAACATTAAAGATAATACGCACTCAATTTATGCTTTTGTTGTAAGCAGTGAAATTCTTCAGTGAACTTAAAATCAAAAAAGATATATACATTTTAACCAAATAAGGGTATTCAAAATATAACTGCTTTTTCAATTGGATCATTATAACTAAATAGAGGAAGAGTTTATCAAAATTACAGAAAACGCTTAAGTACCCCCGGTAAATTCAGCAATATCACAAGTTAAGCGCCTATTACAGGTCCTACAGTTTCACATTATATTTAACATTTAAAAGATTTCGATCTCATTAGTTATGAAGACTTATTTGGGCAAAATTATTTAAAATACTTTAAATCAAAAAACCTCTAAACTATAAGCACTGAACATCCAAAAATGCAGATAATACTGTGAAAATCCGAACTGTTTAAGAAGTTTAAACCCTGCAGTACGGGGTGGCAGAGTTTACCATTAACTGCAGAATTTAGTTCGCTAGTTAGTTAGTTAGTTAGATAGTTAGTTAGTTAGTTAGTTAGTTAGTTAGTTAGTTAGTTGTTAGTTAGTTAGTTAGTTTTAGTTAGTTAGTTTAGTTTAGTTCGTTCGTAGTTCTTTGTTCGTTCGTTCGTTGTTAGTTCTTTTCGTTGTTCGTTAGTTCGTTAGTTGTTCGTTCGTTCGTTAGTTCGTTCGTTTCGTTCGTTCGTTTCGTTCGTTCGTTCGTTCGTTCGTTTCGTTTTTCGTTCGTTCGTTCGTTCGTTCGTTCGTTCTTTTTCGTTCGTTCGTTCGTTTTCGTTCGTTTCGTTCGTTCGTTCGTTCGTTTCGTTCGTTTTCGTTTTAGTTCGTTCGTTCGTTTCTTCGTTCGTTCGTTCGTTTCGTTCGTTCGTTCGTTCTTTCGTTTCTTCGTTCGTTCGTTCTTCGTCGTTCGTTCGTTCGTTCGTTCGTTTCGTTCGTTCGTTCGTTCGTTCTTCGTTCGTTCGTTCGTTCGTCGTTCCGTTCGTTCGTTCGTTCTTTCGTTCGTTCGTTCGTTCTTCGTTTGTTCGTTCGTTCGTTCGTTCTTGTTCGTTCGTTCGTTCGTTTCGTTCGTTCGTTTCGTTCGTTCGTTCGTTCGTTCGTTCGTTCGTTCGTTCGTTTCGTTCTTCTTTCGTTCGTTTTCGTTCTTGTTCGTTCGTTCGTTCGTTGTTCGTTCGTTTCGTTCGTTCGTTCGTTCGTTCGTTCGTTCGTTCGTGTTCGTTCGTTCGTTCTTCGTTTCGTTCGTTCGTTCGTTCGTTCGTTCGTTCGTTCTTCGTTCGTTCGTTCGTTCGTTCGTTCGTTCGTTCGTTCGTTCGTTCGTTCGTTCGTTCGTTCGTTCGTTCGTTTCGTTCTTTCGTTCGTTCGTTCGTTCGTTCGTTCGTTCGTTCGTTCGTTCGTTCGTTCGTTCGTTCGTTCGTTCCCCTCGCCCTTCCGCGCGCCCTGTTCTTTTCCCTTTGCTTCTCCTCCTGCGTCATTGCTCTCTAGACCCTCCCGGGCCTGTTGGGCGGTTCCCCCCACCCTGTGTTCTTGTAGTCCGGGATTTTGTCTACCACAAAACGAAGGCCACTAATGTGGCGACTGTCGTCGCTCTATTTAGATTCCATTATGTGTTTGGGACTACAATATAGTAAAAATCACTGCCATGTGTTTTGACTCCTTGTAATACTGCTGGGATATTTCTCTCCAACAGGTCTTTCTTTAGGCGCTCCACATTCATTCAGCACTTTGTGAAAAATTACTCTTGACAGCTGCACGCAAACTGGGCAATAATTTGTTAAACAATTTTTGTTGGCTTTTCTTAAATAAATCTTTAGTTTGTCTGTTTTAACTCGGTCGTAAAGGAAAAAGAAATCCCGCCAATTGGAAGTTCAGTATTAAGTAGTGTAAAGAGAAAAAATTTAATGCTAATGAACTTGTCTGTTGAGTTAGTTTTCAGTTATAATTTTGTCCATGGTTTCAAACTGGTCATATAAACAAATTTGGAATTGGCACACTTGTATTATATGTATATATTTTTGTAACTCAATCAATTTGTTTAAATCAATAAATTTTATTTATTGTTGAGTTTTTTATCATAAATTATATTTTCACTTTACGATATTGTAATTTGAAGTATAACACAGTGGTCGGTAGTTTCCCCAACAATGGAATGATATAATATGGCTTTTATAAAGGTACTCTTTGCAGTAGTATCTGTTAATATTTCTATCGGTACCTGTTGGCTAGGCGTACCGATCTCTGGACCAATGTAATGTTGAAGTTATTTAAAAACATATTATGCTACGTGACAGATTTATTTAATATTTATAAAAAACTATATTTAACAAGCCAAATTTTCAAATTGTTTTTTTTTTATCTGATTTCAGATAACTTATGGTTAATTACTTTAATCGTATCAATTAGCAACACCTTAAATATACAGAAAACCACATTTTACAACTTTAAAAGTCGCAATATAGTTTCTTGTTTGTTTTATTTTTCTAATTAAATAACTTACACCTGCAAATTACATTTGTATATAATTTTTATCTCTTGACTTCGTTAAGTTTATCAAGCGTTAAGTTTAATTGATAAATTGTTGCGTTTTTTGTGTTCAACTTGCAAAAAAAAAAAATGTTTAGTTATAAATGCTCTAATAAGTAGTTAATGTTTTATAATCGGTTTATAGAAATATTTTATTGCACCACACGAAATGGTAATAAATATTACTATTAATAATTTTGAACCTTAACTAATATCCGTTCAAACTGTAGAATTTGGATTCTGCTTTAATGATGAAGCTATTTTTAGCTTAATGACAAGCCTTTTATTAATAGATCAACTTCTTCCATACTTTAAGCAGTCTAGTCTAGTTTATAGACCAGACTATAGTGTAGTCTATAGGCCAGTTTATAGGCCGGACTACAGTCTAGTATGTAAAACAGACTATAGTCTATAGGCCAGAGTGTAGACATGTCTAGTCTATAGACCATACTATAGTCTAGCCTATAGGACAGACTAGAGTTTATAAGCCAGACTGTAGTCTAGTTTATAGGCCAGACTATAGTGTAGTCTATAGGCTAGATTATAGTCTAGTTAATAGGCCAGACTATAGTGTAGTCTATAGGCCAGACTATAGTCTAGTTTATAGGCCAGAGTATAGTCTAGTTTATAGACCAGACTATAGTCTAGTCTATAAGACGGACTATAGTCTAGTTTATAGGCCAGAGTATAGTCTAATTTATAGACCAGATTATAGTCTGGTCTATAAGCCGGACTATAGGCCAGACTATAGCCTAGTTAATAGGCCAGACTCTAATCTAAAGCCCAAACTATAGTATAGTCTATAGGCCAGACTTTAGTCTAGTTTATATGCCAGACTATAGTCTAATTTATAGGCCAGACTATAGTCTAGTCTATAGGCCAGACTATAATCTAATCTAAAGGCTGGACTATAGTCTAGTCTTAAGGCCAGACTCTAATCTATAGGCTAAACTATAGTCTAGTCTGTAGGCCAGACTATAGTCTAGTCTCTAGGCCAGACTATAGTCTAGTTTATAGGCCAGAATATAGTCTAGTCTTTAGGCCAGACTATAGTTTATAGGCCAGACTATAATCTAGTCTAAAGGCCGGACAATAGTCTAGTCTAAAGGCCAGACTCTATTTTATAGGCCAACCTATAGTCTAGTCTATAGGCCAGACTATAGTCTAGTTTATATGCCAGACTATAGTCTAATTTATAGGCCAGACTATAGTCTAGTCTATAGGCCAGACTAATATCTAGTCTAAAGGCCGAACTATAGTCTAGTCTAAAGGCCAGACTATATTCTAATCTATAGGCCAAACTATAGTCTAGTCTATAGGCCAGACTATATTCTAGTCTCTAGGCCAGACTATAGTCTAGTTTATAGGCCAGACTATAGTCTAGTCTATCAGCCAGACTATAGTCAAGTCTATAGTCCATACAATAGTCTAATCTTTAGTCCATAGAATATATTTTACTCCACAATTTAGTCCATTCAGAATCCAATGTATATACAGTACATGTGTACTCCAGACTATAGTCCGATCTATAGTTCTGACTATGGACTAGTAATACAATTCCGGCTATAGTCGAATCTATAGTTTCAAATATTTATGCTATTATTTCATCTATAGTCCAGACAATATTCTAGTTTAGATTCCAAACTATAATTTCGTCTATAGAGCACCCGGGCGGATTGTAGGAATCCTTTTATAGCTTTTCTATGTAAAGAAAACAAATCAAGATGTAGTGTACTCTATAGTTTGTCCGAAAACAGATCTATTAGTATTGCACAGTGTATGTAAAACGGTTTAGTAAGGTGTCAATGATAATATTATTAGATTCAATTGAAGTTGCAATAAAATTCGTTATAAAAAGGCGTTATAACAACGTTATAAGTGTTCAAATTTCTTCGAGGACCAAGCTTTCAGTGTTAGTTAGTCTACAAAATTAAGTACAAGATTTAAAAAACAAAACACCATTATATAGCAAACACATTTCTAAACATGCTATACCTATACCAATGAGCAAAAGTTGAATTTAGTAACAATGTTATACAAATAAAATAAATATTATTTGAATTTAAATTAATAGTTAGCAGTTGTCTGCTGGCATTCACACCTACTTTAAAAATCAAGTTGTTAGATACTGTTTATGAGTGCTACGAATAATAACAGTTTAATATGTGAAAAAAAATATATATTTTCAAAACTTTTTAAGTAACAATATTATATAGAAAATGGGTGTGTATTGTAGACTCATGAAAAGGAGAAAGATGAAGGAATATTTTGTGGCTGATCTGAGAACAAGTTGAGTATAGTCTAGACTATAGTCCAGACTAAAGTCTTGTGTTTAGTCCAGATTATAGTCTAGTGTATAGCCCAGACTATACGATGCTCTATAGTCTAGCTTGTACTCTAGTGTACAGTCTAGTCTATAGTCTAGTCTATAGTCTAGTCTATAGTCTAGTCTATAGTCTAGTCTATAGTCTAGTCTATAGTCTAGTCTATAGTCTAGTCTATAGTCTAGTCTATAGTCTAGTCTATAGTCTAGTCTATAGTCTAGTCTATAGTCTAGTCTATAGTCTAGTCTATAGTCTAGTCTATAGTCTAGTCTATAGTCTAGTCTATAGTCTAGTCTATAGTCTAGTCTATAGTCTAGTCTATAGTCTAGTCTAGTCTATAGTCTATAGTCTAGTCTATAGTCTAGTCTATAGTCTAGTCTATAGTCTAGTCTATAGTCTAGTCTATAGTCTAGTCTATAGTCTAGTCTAGTCTATGGTCTAGTCTATAGTCTAGTCTATAGTCTAGTCTATAGTCTAGTCTATAGTCTAGTCTATAGTCTAGTCTATAGTCTAGTCTATAGTCTAGTCTATAGTCTAGTCTATAGTCTAGTCTATAGTCTAGTCTATAGTCTAGTCTATAGTCTAGTCTATAGTCTAGTCTATAGTTTAGTCTATAGTCTAGTTATAGTCTAGTCTACAGTCTAGTCTATAGTCTAGTCTATAGTCTAGTCTATAGTCTAGTCTATAGTCTAGTCTATAGTCTAGTCTATAGTCTAGTCTATAGTCTAGTCTATAGTCTAGTCTATAGTCTAGTCTATAGTCTAGTCTATAGTCTAGTCTATAGTCTAGTCTATAGTCTAGTCTATAGTCTAGTCTATAGTCTAGTCTATAGTCTAGTCTATAGTCTAGTCTATAGTCTAGTCTATAGTCTAGTCTATAGTCTAGTCTATAGTCTAGTCTATAGTCTAGTCTATAGTCTAGTCTATAGTCTAGTCTAGTCTATAGTCTAGTTTATAGTCTAGTCTACAGTCTAGTCTAGTCTATAGTCTAGTCTATAGTCTAGTCTATAGTCTAGTCTATAGTCTAGTCTATAGTCTAGTCTATAGTCTAGTCTATAGTCTAGTCTATAGTCTAGTCTATAGTCTAGTCTATAGTCTAGTCTATAGTCTGTCTATAGTCTAGTCTATAGTCTAGTCTATAGTCTAGTCTATAGTCTAGTCTATAGTCTAGTCTATAGTCTAGTCTATAGTTAGTCTATAGTCTAGTCTATTATAGTCTAGTCTATAGTCTAGTCTATAGTCTAGTCTATAGTCTAGTCTATAGTCTAGTCTATAGTCTAGTCTATAGTCTGTCTATAGTCTAGTCTATTAGTCTAGTCTATAGTCTAGTCTATAGTCTAGTCTATAGTCTAGTCTATAGTCTAGTCTATAGTCTAGTTCTATAGTCTAGTCTATAGTCTAGTCTATAGTCTAGTCTATAGTCTAGTCTATAGTCTAGTCTATAGTCTAGTCTATAGTCTAGTCTTAGTCTATAGTCTAGTCTAGTCTATAGTCTAGTTTATAGTCTAGTCTACAGTCTAGTCTATAGTCTAGTCTATAGTCTAGTCTATAGTCTAGTCTATAGTCTAGTCTATAGTCTAGTCTATAGTCTAGTCTATAGTCTAGTCTATAGTCTTGTCTATAGTCTAGTCTCTATAGTCTAGTCTATAGTCTAGTCTATAGTCTAGTCTATAGTCTAGTCTATAGTCTAGTCTATAGTCTAGTCTATAGTCTAGTCTATAGTCTAGTCTATAGTCTAGTCTATAGTCTAGTCTATAGTCTAATCTATAGTCTAGTCTATAGTCTAGTCTATAGTCTGGTCTATAGTCTAGTCTATAGTCTAGACTATAGTCTAGTCTATAGTCTAGTCTATAGTCTAGTCTATAGTCTAGTCTATAGTCTAGTCTATAGTCTAGTCTAGTCTATAGTCTAGTCTATAGTCTAGTCTATAGTCTAGTCTATAGTCTAGTCTATAGTCTAGTCTATAGTCTAGTCTATAGTCTAGTCTATAGTCTAGTCTATAGTCTAGTCTATAGTCTAGTCTATAGTCTAGTCTATAGTCTAGTCTATAGTCTAGTCTATAGTCTAGTCTATAGTCTAGTCTATAGTCTAGTCTATAGTCTAGTCTATAGTCTAGTCTATAGTCTAGTCTATAGTCTAGTCTATAGTCTAGTCTATAGTCTAGTCTATAGTCTAGTCTATAGTCTAGTCTATAGTCTAGTCTATAGTCTAGTCTATAGTCTAGTCTATAGTCTAGTCTATAGTCTAGTCTATAGTCTAGTCTATAGTCTAGTCTATAGTCTAGTCTATAGTCTAGTCTATAGTCTAGTCTATAGTCTAGTCTAGTCTATAGTCTAGTTTATAGTCTAGTCTACAGTCTAGTCTATAGTCTAGTCTATAGTCTAGTCTATAGTCTAGTCTATAGTCTAGTCTATAGTCTAGTCTATAGTCTAGTCTATAGTCTAGTCTATAGTCTAGTCTATAGTCTAGTCTATAGTCTACTCTATAGTCTAGTCTATAGTCTAGTCTATGTCTAGTCTATAAGTCTAGTCTAAAGTCTACTCTATAGTCTACTCTATAGTCTAGTCTATAGTCCTAGTCTATAATCTAGTCTAAAGTCTACTCTATAGTCTACTCTATAGTTAGTCTAGTCTATAGTCTAGTCTATAGTCTAGTCTATAGTCTAGTCTATAGTCTAGTCTATAGTCTAGTCTATAGTCTAGTCTATAGTCTAGTCTATAGTCTAGTCTATAGTCTAGTCTATAGTCTGTCTATGTCTAGTCTATAGTCTAGTCTATAGTCTAGTCTATGTCTAGTCTATAGTCTAGTCTATAGTCTCTAGTCTATAGTCTAGTCTATAGTCTAGTCTATAGTCTAGTCTATAGTCTAGTCTATAGTCTAGTCTTATAGTCTTCCGTAGTCTAGTCTATAGTCTAGGCTATAGTCTAGTCTATAGTCTAGTCTATAGTCTAGTCTATAGTCTAGGGCTTAATAGTCTAGTCTATAGTCTAGTCTATAGTCTAGTCTATAGTCTAGTCTATAGTCTAGTCTATAGTCTAGTCTATAGTCTAGTCTATAGTTCAGTCTATAGTCTAGTCTATAGTCTAGTCTATAGTCTAGTCTATAGTCTAGTCTATAGTCTAGTCTATAGTCTAGTCTATAGTCTAGTCTATAGTCTAGTCTATAGTCTAGTCTATAGTCTAGTCTATAGTCTAGTCTATAGTCTAGTCTATAGTCTAGTCAATAGTCTAGTCTATAGTCTAGTCTATAGTCTAGTCTATAGTCTAGTCTATAGTCTAGTCTATAGTCTAGTCTATAGTCTAGTCTATAGTCTAGTCTATAGTCTAGTCTATAGTCTAGTCTATAGTCTAGTCTATAGTCTAGTCTATAGTCTAGTCTATAGTCTAGTCTATAGTCCAGACTATAGTTTAGTCTATAGTCCAGAGTATAGTCCAGTCTATAGTCCAGAGTATAGTCTAGTCTATAGTCCAGGTTATAGTCTAGACTATAGTCTTGTCTATAGTCCGGATTATAGCCTTGTCTATAGTCCAGACTCTAGTCTAGTCTATAGTACATACTATAATATGTCTATATTTCATACAAGATTTTAGTGCTCCCCAAGGGTTAATAATGTGTTGCACCTTTGCTTTTATTTGTGTTATCAAATTTTGTTAAACTTTCTAGTCATGTACTTAGATCTGTGTGGGCTGTACGATTGTTATAAATTACCCAAGATTAAAGACAATTAAGCGATTAAAAAGGTTAAAATATTATGTTAACAAAATGTTTAAGCTGATAATGTGCATAACAAATGTTCAATATTTAAACTTGGAGAGGCTTTATATATAGTTTCAAAGATATTTTAATGTGTTAATACCTATTTAAGTAATTTTTCTATTCCCCCACATTAAAATAATCTAAGCATTTAATAACAATAATTTTCATCTCCTTTAAAGATCTATTGAATTAAAATTCAATATTTTTGCTACAATTTAAAAATCAAATTAAATCTTAGCTGAAAATAAAGCTATATTTGTTTCCTTAAGCTTTTAAACGATTACAATCTATGAATGCATCTATAATCTCATGATCATGCTACATGATTATATACCTGCCATTCAGTGCCACTATTATATCTATAATTTTTTCAATTGTTTTGTTTATGTACAAAAGAAAATTATTATTTCAAACAGCAAAAAATGAAACGTGTAGTAAGTAGTTTTTTTAAGAAAACAAAAAAAAACTTTTCAATGATTCTGAAATAATAAAGAAGTAGAGATGATTGTGGCAGTTACTGACTGGTTTCTTTTGAATAGTATTAGTAGCCGTAGTATTTTTTTCTTTTACTTCTTATTCATATAGTACATAGCATGTGGTTTGTTGTTTTCCTTAGACGTGAGGGAATTTTCTTAAGAGGGTAACTATTTATGTCTTGAGATATCGCAACTACGTATAGATTCATTTAGTCCAGACTTAAGTCTAGTCTAGAGTTCAAATTATAGACTAATCAATATACCAGACGATAGTCTAGTCTCTAGTTTATTCTACACTTCTGACTATAGTCTAGTCTATAGACCAGACCATATTCTAGTCTATAATCGAGTTCAGTCTATAGTCTATACTATAGTCTAGTCTTTAGTCCGGACTACAGTTTAGTCTATAGTCTAGACTATAGTATAATCTATAGTCTAATCTATAGTCCAGACTATAGTGTAATCTATAGTCCAGACTATGGTCTAGTCTATAGTCCAGACTATAGTCTAGTCTATAATTCAGACTATAGTCCAGTCTAAAGTCCAAACTATAATCCAGTCTATAGTCCAGACTATAGTCCAGTCTATAGCCCAGTCTGTAGCCCAGACTATGTACTGTCTATAGTCCAGACTATAGCCCAGTCTATAGTCCAGACTATAGTCCAGTCAATAGTACAGACTATAGTCCAGTCAATAGTACAGACTATAGTCCAGTCTATAGGCCAGACTATAGTCCAGTCTAAAGGCCAGACTATAGTCCAGACTATAGTCCAGTCTAAAGTCCAGACTATAGTCCAGTCTATAGTCCATACTGTAGTCCAGACTACAGTCTAGTCTTTAGTTCAGACCATAGTCTAGTCTATCATCTGACTATAATTCAGACATTATTCTAGTCGATCTGTATTTCATCTATATTCCAAATTATAGTCTAGTCTTGTCTATAGTCCGGATTATAGTTTAGAATTTAGTCGAGACTATAGTTTAGTCTCTATTGTTCAAACTTTATTTCTCTCAAAACATATAGTAAATGGTAACCCTAGAAAAGCAATAATAGTAAATGCTACTTTTTTCTAAAAATTATATAATCGTCAATAAGTAGAAATTGCACAGTGGGATATAATTATAAAAAAACCAGAAATCCTGCTTTTCACATTTGAATGCTTAAATTTGTCTACTCTATGCCACAGTACAACTTTAAGTTTATTCATTATTTTCTATAATGCATCAATAATTTTGTGGTCTTTTCTAATTTACATGCCTCAGTTAGTAGTTATGCCATAGTGCTATAGCATGCAATTGTTTCGCTGGGAAAATAGTAAACACGTGCAACAATTTAAGGTAATCAAGGAGTCAGTTTGGATTCTCTATATTTCTATGGTTAAACTGTATGTTGTTGTTATTTTGTTGCTGCAACAATCTAAGGAGTGTTGCACGCCTGCCGCACATGTAAAAGTGTTTTTCTTCTTTAGGCATTTATAAACGAACGGGTAGAGAGAATGTTGTTTACACCACAAAATATTTATGTAAAATTAGCGATTTACACTAGCGAATATGTTTGAATTAAACACCATATATGGGAAGACAGTTATTAAAGTGATAAATTTAATTTTGAAGGTACATTGGGGAAATTTAGGAAAATTCCAAAAATCTCCTATGTTAATCTTTGTTCACTTTATATGATTTGTTAAATCATTTACTAGTGTAAACAGTTTGTTAGTGTTAACATGCTATTTTCACTACATAATTCATATAGATATTGTAGTAGTAGCAATAGTTTTTAACTGATATTTCTGTATTACTGCCGCCATAAATCTTTTGTCTTCATTTAACCCATAATAGGGCAAGAATGTTGGCGGTTGCTTTCTTATTAACGGCACTTAAAAGATCACAAGATCAGTTTGATGTGCAATTATGAGGTAAATATGAAAATAATTTGTATAGAATTGAAAAAAAAAACTTGGATGAAATAATACAATGAACAACACTATGCAAAAAAAAAACAACACACACAAAAGGAAAGAGTCACTGCAAGTTTTCTTTCTGTAAAACTCAGTTTATTGAAGATACAGAAACAGAGAGGATGAAGAAATTGAAAAAACAGAATTGCTTCTGTAAACGTAATGAAAACTTTATCTCCAAAAATTTCTAGTGGCAGCAATTTTTTTTCCAAAATAATACGTTTTCGACCCACTGTGAGTTCAAATAAACTAAATTTTCTTGTGTGTAGAGTTAACTGTGTAAAGAATCTAAAAATTTTATCGGTGTGAACCCGGTAGGTTAGAGGTTAGTGTTCTATTCAGGTAGATCGGAGATCGTGAGTTCGGTTCCCAATTGAGGTACTGTTGAAAGGATCGCACAAGAGATCCGAGAGAGGCCAAGGAGGCCTCAGAGGGGAGGGAACAAAAAGGGGGCGGCCGGGAGCGGGCGGGAGCACGGGCGGGCGGGCGAACGAACGAACGAACGAACGAACGAACGAACGAAAGAACGAACGAACGAACGAACGAAACGAACGAAAAACGAACGAACGAACGAAAACGAACGAACGAACGAACGAACGAACGAAACGAACGAACGAACGAACGAACGAACGAACGAAACGAACGAACGAACGAACGAACGAACGAACGAACGAAAACGAACGAACGAAGAACGAACGAACGAACGAAAACGAACGAACGAACGAACGAACGAACGAACGAACGAACGAACGAACGAACGAACGAAAAACAACGAACGAACGAACGAACGAACGAACGAACGAACGAACGAAAAACGAACGAAACGAACGAACGAACGAAACGAACGAACGAACGAACGAACGAACGAACGAACGAACGAACGAACGAACGAACGAACGAAACGAACGAACGAAAGAACGACGAAACGAACGAACGAACGAACGAACGAACGAACGAACGAACGAACGAAACGAACGAACGAACGAACGAAACGAACGAACGAACGAAACGAACGAACGAACGAACGAAAGAACGAAAACGAACGAACGAAGAACGAACGAACGAACGAACGAACGAACAACGAAGAACAACGAACGAACTAACGAACAACGAACGAACGAACGAACGAACGAACGAACGAACGAAAGAACGAACGAACGAACGAACGAACGAACGAACTAACGAACGAACGAACGAACTACGAAACTAACGAACGAACGAACGAACTAACGAACTAACGAACGAACTAACGAACGAACTAACTACTAACTAACTAACTAACTAACTAACTAACTAACTAACAACTAACTAACTAACTAACTAACTAACTAACTAACTAACTAACTAACTAACTAACTAACTAACTAACTAACTAACTAACTAACTAACTAACTACTAATAACTAACTAACTAACTAACTAACTGACTAACTAACTAACTAACTAACTTTTTGCCTCACGCCTTACTTGCCCCAATCGACTAATATTCGTTTCGATCACTGCAGAACGCTCTCTCTGGGATACGAAACGCTCTTTCTTCATCGGAAATAGTATTTATTCGCACTTGACCTCAAAAGATGATGATTATTTCATCATTATCATTATTTCATTTCATTTCCTCAGGCTATTATTACAAGTGTAAAAAAAAAAAAAAGAACACACACGAGGACAAAATACAAAAATATAATTCATCCATGTAATTAAGTTCCAGTTGCACAGTTAATAATACAGGTGCTATTTTACGCCTTAAAAACATGATCTTTTTTTACTCTCCTTGATATTATGCATATTGTTTTTTTTTTTTTAATTTTTAGTGACTACTTCTTTTTTTTAATTCTTTGCAATAAACAGGCAATTTAAAGTTTAACTTTATGTTCACGATTTTTGCATTTAATAAAAAAGGTTTGAATGTAGAGAAATCTATTGAAATTGTTTACATTAAAATTTAAAAAAAAATTTGAAGACAAAGTTCACATTTGTCTTTCTATATCAGAAGAAATTTATATAAAATCTAAAAGATTTCCAAACAAACTATATTTATTCAATATATTGACTATTATTAGCTATGATCATCATCCATTTTTCAGAAAGCATATGGATTCCGCGCCAAAAGTACTGCTCTACTTTTGAGTCCAAGAACGAATTAAATCCAATTTCATATGTTCTGAACTGATGTCGAATCGGTTGGTTGAAAAATATTGCTCTATAAAACTATAGAGTGCCGTTCAATATTGACCCAAGCACATATGTATAATATTCAATTTCAATTGTATTAAAATCATTAGATAAACTATAATTAGTTGTACAAAATGGATTTAGGTGTAAGTCAGTTATTTATTCATTGTAAAATGTAATTAATTTTAAATAATAACTATTTAAATGGGCATATTATATGAAACTAGTATTATTATCTTAATCCATTGTATATTTGGATCATTCAGCTTACGCTATAGACAGCAATATGGGCTAGACTAATGTAAAAGGGTAAGTTATAGGCATGGAAAATTAATATTTTAGAATAGTACTAACTGATAACAAAAATAGTTTTATTTTAGGATTCACTATAAGCTAGAATATAGATTAGACTATAGACTATACTATATACTAGACCACAGACAAGACTATAGACAAAAATATAGACTAGACTATAGACAAGACTATAGACTAGACTATTGACTAGACTATAGACTAGACCATAAACTAGACTATAAATTAGACTATAGACTAGACTATAGACTAGACTATAGACTAGACTATAGACTAGACTATAGACTAGACTATAGACTAGACTATAGACTAGTCTATAAACTAGACTATAGACTAGACTATAGACTAGACTATAGACTAGACTATAAACTAGACTATAGACTAGACTATAGACTAGACTATAGACTGGACTATAGACTGGACTATAGACTGGACTATAGACTAGACTATAGACTGGAATATAGACTAGACTATAGACTGTAGACTAGACTATAGACTAGACTATAGACTAGACTATAGACTAGACTATAGACTGGACTATAGACTAGACTATAGACTAGACTATAGACTAGACTATAGACTAGACTATAGACTAGACTATAGACTAGACTATAGACTAGACTATAGGCTAGACTATAGACTAGACTATAGACTAGACTATAGACTAGACTATAGACTAGACTATAGACTAGACTATAGACTAGAGTATAGACTAGACTATAGACTAGACTATAGACTATAGACTAGACTATAGACTAGACTATAGACTAGACTATAGACTAGACTATAGACTAGACTATAGACTAGACTATAGACTAGACTATAGACTAGACTATAGACTAGACTATAGACTAGACTATAGACTAGACTATAGACTAGACTATAGACTAGACTATAGACTAGACTATAGACTAGACTATAGACTAGACTGAATAGACTAGACTATAGATAGACTATAGACTAGACTATAGACTAGACTATAGACTAGACTATAGACTAGACTATAGACTAGACTATAGACTAGACTATAGACTAGACTATAGACTAGACTATAGACTAGACTATAGACTAGACTAGACTAATAGTACTATAGTCTTTAGTGCAGTACTATAAACTAGACTATAGACTTTACTATAGACTAGACTAGAAACTAACTATAGACTAAACACTATAGATTACACTATAGACTACCCTGGTCTATTGACTACTATGTGGACTACTTATCAAAAGTTTATAAGGTGGAAAAAGTACCGAACATGTCGTGGGTGTACCGCGGTATTTTCGATATCAAAAAGTACTTATGTACTGAATTTTCCGTGCCTGGTAAGTGACTTGATTCATGTACGGATCCCTAAAGTAGGAAGTGTATACAGTAACAGTTTTTGAATTGTTTGTCTGAGATCTCGTCCTCCCAAAAGATATTGTTTTGGTCAGCAAACAATATCCTTTGGGACGAGATCAGACCACACAGACAAATTCTATTCGTAATTTCAAAGTTTCATAAGGATAACTCCAATTCTATGTTAAATATTGAACTCATTCATGGCCTGCGTAGAGTATCATATGATGGCATATGTTCTATAACACCTCCTAAGTTGCTCTTCTTTATTCTCTGCAAGTAATATTGCAATGAACCCCCAAAGTCACAAAGGAAATCATTGGCATTACTCGTGCCTACTATGGAGCATTAAAAATATAACTAATAGTTAAATAAATGTATACAACTCGGAAACAAGTTTATTTTTCACATAACTCATTGGAAAATATGGCAAACAGTGATTGCTGAAGAGTAGAGAGCAACAGAAACTGTTTGCTGCACGGTTGGTTGTCTACGATGTCTACAAGTGGCGATATGTGAAAAAAGAAAAAAATAAAAATAAACGCCAACCAAATGACAGAAAGCGTTAAAGGATTAGACAGACATCCATTAATCATAATTAAAATGGATTTTTTCTTGTCTAATTTATTGTAGTGTGAAAAATGGAAAAAAAAAAATTTACAAATAAATCACATGAAATTATTAACTAACAACACAGTAGCAAACACGCATATTTGCATTTAAATGCAACTTATTTGTTTGATTAATTAATTTTTGTGTTGTTTCTATTGTTTCTACAAAAAAAAAACCTATTTAAAATGCACTGCATTATAGCGTTGACAGAATAATTTAAAACCTCCTTTATTGCAGGCAGGGGACATGGCGCTAGTGTAGGAGTAAAATACTTTCATAGCAAGTACTTGCCCATTTTTTCCCCATTCCATGTTTGTAGTATTTTATGATCAATTTGAAATTAATAGCTTTATTCTAGTCATATCATGATTAATTTTAAATAAATAGTATTTTTCTATAGATAGATCTATATAGTAATTGTTCAATTGCAACGAATGTTTTATAACGAATTAGTTCCAATATTAGACTTCCTATAATGCACTGATTCTTACGGAATTTGTTAGAGTGATTCATAGTTATTATTCTAAATTCCGGTAAGAATAAGACAACTATCTACATAATGATCATTTCCAATGATTACAATATTAACATTTTTGCATTAACCTTTGTTTCACCGGAAACTAAACAAAATATTGCTAAACAAGTAATACATAATGATTGGAGGAATGAATAAACAAATTAGGGTTCTATAAATCGACTTTCGAATAATCGAAAAATGGACTTTTTGTCGAAAAAAAGTCGAAGTCGACTATTTTGTTCCAAAAAAGTCTATAACTCGACTATTGTCTATGAAAAAAAGTCGAAAAGTCGACTTTGTAAATAAAAGTCGAAAAGTCGGAAGGTCGAAAAAAGTCAAAAAGTCGAAAAAAGTCGGAAGGTCGAAAAAAGTCAATAAGTCGAAGAAAGTCGAAAAGTCGGAAAAAGTCGAAAATTCGAAAATAGTCGAAAAAAGTCAAAAACTCTAAAATAGTCGGAAAAACTCGAAAAAGTCAAAAGATAGTCGAAAAAAAGTCAAAAGAAGTCGAAAATAGTCAAAAAGTCGAAAAAAATTATAAAGTTGGAAAAAGTCGAAAAAAGTCGGGAAAAGTCGAAAAAAGTCGGAAAAAGTCGAAAAGTCGACTATTTATAAAATACTAAAAGTCGCAAAGTCTAAAAGTCGACTTTTAATTAAATGAAAAATCGACTTTTCATAAAATGCAAAAAGTCGAAAAGTCGACTATTAACTAAATGGAAAAAGTCGAAAAGTCGACTATTCACTAAATGGAAAAAGTCGAAAAGTCGACTTTTCGTTTCAACTATAGAACCCTAAAACAAATTTCAAACCTTAGAACCCAAGTCACAATAATATCAACCAAGATTTCCAAAAACTAATAAGACAAACACAATTCTAAGCGTTCATAATCTTACATACATATGTATGTTTACATGTATGCGTGTACTATACATAAATATTAAAAGTTAGTATTTGCTTGTTGTCATACTGGCTGGCTACATAGCTGTCACTGGCACACTCGCCAATGGCCACACCACAAACATGTTGAGCTGTCAATTTGGCGCTATCTGTATGTGTGTTGTCTGTAAATAACTTTGAATTTCATTAACAATTTTATTATTGCTTTTGCCTTTTTTGGAATGCCCTACGTTACTTAAGGGGGAAATATTGTTCCAACATCGATGTACTTATTTTCTGTAAGGATTTGGCTCAAGTTTTCAAAAAAGCAGGGATTTTTCGAATTTTCCTACCATAGAGCTATTTGAATGGCCTAAATCAATAGACTGTCTTCCTGCTAATTGATGATCATTTTCTCCGTCTTAGGTTGCCTGTAGTGGCTAATAATGCTATTTGCCCCGTTATTGGTACTTCCATGTCCTTATCTGGGCTAGTGCTAACAGCCCTTACATTTCCCCATTTTAAAGACTAGAGCACTAACCACTAACTCTCCGGAGGCCACCACCAATTTACTATCCCATCATTTTATGTAGAATGTGGTCTTTGAGAACAGATCTAAAAAGATGAAGATGAACAGGGAACAGATAGACTTTCGACCAAGTTTTTAAGGGTGGACAATGTACTTGTTGAGATTACAACCTCATGATCATCACACCCCTTAAGTTTCCCAATTTAGCTAAATGACCACGATCCCTCTTCCCTCTCCCGTCTCAGGGAAGACGGATATTTTCCACCAAGTTCATAAGGATGAAAGTATACTGTTCAGATGACAACGTCATGATCATCACACCCCTCTTACTTATTTCTTGCTATTAGAAACCACGTCACTGACATCTTATAATGCATAGATGTCCCGGTGTCTACACTTAGCTATTTGGGAATAAAATGGCTACAC
Source organism: Lucilia sericata (assembly GCF_015586225.1). Classification (NCBI taxonomy): domain Eukaryota; kingdom Metazoa; phylum Arthropoda; class Insecta; order Diptera; family Calliphoridae; genus Lucilia; species Lucilia sericata. Next base: position 551,973 of record NW_023994187.1, on the reverse strand, counting down.
TTTACTCTTTTCTGTGTCTTGCTTCTTTTTGAGCTAGACACCAACTTTCCAGGGTTGATTTGGCTGATGTGTTCGCCTTCACAATAGCTTGCTTGGCATTATTTTCCTTACTCGCAGGATACTGACATGAAACTTCTCTGAACAAGGTTTAGAAAGAACAAATTCTTCTATTTCCTTCTATGGGACCCTCCAGGGGCAAGTTACCTTGATGAAAGACCCTAACTTGGTGTGATTGCAATCCCAGGGAAAAGATGTGCTACCAATACCTCTAGTCTGCCTGTCTGCCTGCCTTTCCTTCGAATAATTTGACATGGGGTCCAACCAGAGAACCACATAACTTGGTACTACGAGTGGCCAGTTACCCGCTGATGGTTTAAACCCAAATTCGCTGGAAGATAATTTAACGGTTAACGGACTGGTGCACGGTGAAATCTATAATTCGAGATAAGTTCGGTGTTGTTGCCAAAGTCAACAGATACCCCACATAGGAGTGAATGTGGAACTAATCATTTTAAATGAGTTGGTGTTAAGTGTATATGATACAAGATGATTGTAAGGGTATACAGATCTTACCTGCCCGTATACCTAGAGTGAGTGTGTCGGATGTTGTTCTCTATTGAGTGTGTCGGATGAATGAGAAGTGTGCGAAAGTTATCTTTTACAAGTGATACAATTGAATTTTCCTTCCTTGTCCAGGTATGTTCAGGGAAAACTCTGTTCATACCAGACTTACCACAATGTCCTCGACTTATTTGATTTATTCGTGTTTCGATCCACCGAATAACGTCTCTAGGTGCTGTTGCCGACTCAACGGAAGCCATCCCATCTGCGTGGTTGTAAACGGAAGTTATGTTTTTGCCTCTCGGAATTTAAGCAACCGGGCAGCAATGGTCAGAGATTGTACATGGACCGACACAACCATGTACAAAAAATACCTCCAGCGTGTAAGATACCCAAAAGGACGGTGGTCTAATCGTCACAGAAGCTCACTCAGTGGTTGAAGAAGACCACCGTGAAATAGGCCTACACGGCAGGTGTTTACGTAAAGCACTTCGACATTCATTCCACCTATGGGACACATATTTATAACCATTTTTTTATTGCCAATAGCTTAGATATGCTCTCATTCACCTTTCTTAAGTTTCGGTCTAGTTCATCCTCGATGGGATTTGTTATGATGGTGTTGTTATTATCATCTGATGCTGAAAGTTCCCTCTAAGTATATCTTACTTTTAAACTCTATATTTTTGCCAGTGGCAATTGCAATGACGAGGATATACGACTCTGGAGTAGAACAACATTTGCTGCTGCTATTGGTCTATTTAGGTCCTGCATCATAACTTCAAAATTTGTTCTTTCAATAGGGGTTTAAGAGGAAAACTTCCTTTGCCAATTTTACTTTCAGAGGTAAAGAAATTTTTTCATGATCAGTCAATAAGATCAACATTTTCAGCTGTAGAGCGTCATATAGTTGATATTTTTTTTATTTTTGAAATGGTCAGCATGGATATAGAGAAACACAATTTTCTTAAGTGCCAAAGTTCGGTTAAAGGTGGTCTGTCAATAAATTAAGTTTGCTACATAAAAGGCAGCAAAAAGCTGCATTTCAATTCGAGCCTTGATAAATACCAAGATTTTGATCTTGTGTCAAATAAAACAAATCCTCTTCTTCTCAAAATTAAAATTCATTTGCATTAAAAACGTTTGCCTGTTTTTCGTACCAAAACCCTAAACTTTTTCACACTATCTCATTTAATCACATGCAAACTACTTAAAACAATTTCATTTAATGAAGATGCAAGGACTGGGAGAAAGTTTACGTTTAAATTAAGTATTCAAATATTTAAACGATTTTATGGTCTCAAATTGCATTATGTTAAATTAACAAATGACACAATGTGACACCTTTTTGTTTTAAGTAGAATTCAAACCAGTTGAAATGTGTATTCAACATCATTTACAGTAACAGCGGGATACAGTTTTGTGTATGTGTGCGTGGTGAGAAACGGTAATGTATGTTCCAGCATATTACAATAACTTACTTGATGAACAGCCAGGACTTTATTGATGGTCAAAAAGGTCCAGTGACAGTTTAATAAAGTTTGGTTATCTTTAGAAAATCAAACAATTAGGGAGAAACCTTAGAAATACATAAAACGATAGCGCAACAAGTTTTAGAGTTCGAATGCGACAGGAATTAGAACTCAAAAGTTCATGTTTTTCAACCAGCACCCGCTTCAAACGAATCAATCGTTAAATCAAGGTTCTTGAAAAACTATGAGTGAGCACCTATCTTAAGCCTAATCCTTTTCAAGCGCATGCTAGAGAACTGGAGGCAACTTGCAAAAGAAATCAGGTGGCAATTTTTTACATAGTGAATACAAGAACTTCTCTCAAGTACTCATTGGTCATTTCAATCCCGTTAAGGAATGTCCGGCAATCTTAAGACCCTTACATACATACAACCACACTGCTGAGATGGTCCTGCTAATACGGTATAAGCAACTAGAGACGTATTTTGTAGACCCAAGTGCGATCGCTATCAATAAGGCAAAATCATCACTGTCAGACTGACAAAGAAAGGGACATTATCGAATACTCGAAGAGAGGAAAGTTGTACTTTTGTAACCATTCAATTCATCACACAGACCTTTTGATACGACACATTCACACCCATCTCATTATATAAGTAGTCCTCTCAGTCTATCAAATATCTTCTCCTGTTGTAAACCAATATTCTGTAAACCAAAATTCTCTTCTCGCGATTTATGTTTTAACCACAACCACTATAAGTGGTGTTCTGGTTAAAACACGAGTCAAATAACATCGAGCAGTCATCTGATTCCTCCAGTTTCTAGTCTCATCACACTAGAGATCCTAGTGGCAACTGTATTAAATGGAATTGCTATAAGATGAGGGAAGATTCACGAAGGTAACATGCCTCAGGGGAGTGTGATTTTCTACCTTGACGGCCTAATCTCACAGTGGTATTTTTCATCTACTAAGTGACCTATCGCCTAGTGAATGACACTAATGAAGACTTTTAGTAGTTCCATTGCTGAACGACAGAATATCAGAGCAATTCCAAGGTTTGAAGGAATTGGAGGAAAATAGCCGAAAATTTAATTCCATCGTGTATCTGTCTTTAAACCAATGTGCTCTTCTTGCCATTTAGGTTTCAACGACAGTCACTATGTTTACAAGACGAATCCTGCAGGCTACCGACTATCGTAGTACCAGATTTTGTGATTCTCAGGTCAGAACCCGAGTTAAAAGATTCCATGAAATGACTACTCTAGTTTCTAGTTTCAACAATACTAGAGGAATTGGTCAAGAATCAAGAATCCAGCAGGCTACCGACTTCCGTAGTACCACTTTGTGTGGTTCTCAGGTCAGACCCCTAGTTAAAAGATTCCATGAAATGACTACTCTAGTTTCTAGTTCCAACAATACTAGAGGAATTGGTCCAGAATCAAGAATCCAGCAGGCTACCGACTTCCGTAGTACCACTTTGTGTGGTTCTCAGGTCAGACCCCTAGTTAAAAGATTCCATGAAATGACTTCTCTAGTTTATAGTTCCAACAAAACTAGAGGAATTGGTAGCATCTCTATTCCTCTAGATTGCAAGAACACCAAGTTGAGGAAGGTCAAGCTTTGAATGATTACAGATTCTGTGGTTCTCAGGTCAGACCCCGAGTTAAAGATTCCATGAAATGACTACCCTAGTTTCTAGTTCCAACAATACTAGCGGAACTGATAGCATCTCTATTCCTCGAGATTGCAAGAACATCAAGTTGAGGAAGATCAAGCTTTGAATGTTTATAGATTTTGTGGTTTTCAGGTCCGACCCCGAGTTAAAAGATTCCATTATTCCTAGTTCCAACAAAACTAGAGGAATTGGTAGCATCTGTCTTCCAGACTGTAAGAACACCCAGTTGAGAAAGATAAAGTTTTGAATGATAACCTGGATCCTGTAATCGTATGGCCCGATTTCAGTACGTTATTAGAGAGGTAGTACTGGTTTCCATAATGATAAGTGTTACCTTTTAGAGATTCGATAAAAAATTGACTTATTAATATGATGTTCAAGACCGATTTCTTTCCTTTCCTCTATATAATATGGCTTTTTTAAAATCTCTTTTATTGGAAAGACAACCATGTGTTTAAATCTCCATCTACTGATTTATACGCTTTATATTGTCTTACTTCACCAACCAACCCATATTAGACTGTATCACGATTTTAGTATATTCTTTCCTAATTGTGCCAATTATTTATTGTGCACTTTACTAGCCACTGTTATATATGCATACTAGAAATGGCAGAAGAATAAATAATAGTAGAGTTGAAACATGTCTATGATTTATTGTTTGTTTTGATCGTGTGGACAACACTGACACGGATACTACCGCAATCAGGAGTTACTACGACTATAAAAGATTTGTTAGGTAAATAAATTTTATGAATCTGAAG
>NW_023994187.1:510000-542500 GCF_015586225.1 Lucilia sericata | reverse complement strand
TTAGTTAGTAGTTAGTTAGTTAGTTAGTTAGTTAGTGTAGTAGTAGTTGTTAGTTAGTTAGTTAGTTAGTTAGTTAGTTAGTTAGTTAGTTAGTAGTTAGTTAGTTAGTTAGTTAGTTAGTAGTTAGTTAGTTAGTTAGTTAGTTAGTTAGTTAGTTAGTTAGTAGTTAGTTAGTTAGTTAGTTAGTTAGTTAGTTAGTTAGTTAGTAGTTAGTTAGTAGTTAGTTAGTTAGTTAGTTAGTAGTTAGTTAGTAGTTAGTAGTTAGTTAGTTAGTTAGTTAGTTAGTATTAGTTAGTTAGTTAGTTAGGTAGTTAGTTAGTTAGTAGTTAGTAGTTAGTTAGTTAGTTAGTAGTTAGTAGTTAGTAGTTAGTTAGTTAGTTAGTTAGTTAGTTAGTTAGTTAGTTAGTAGTTAGTTAGTAGTAGTACATCAAGAACTTTCCATTCTCCATACAAAATTGCTACAATAAACCATATTTAACTTTATTTATCATTTATGAATATCTAACCCTCGTTTTCAGTTGCATATGCAAAATTAAAAACTTTAAATTTATCATTTTTAATGTTTTTTACCTTTTTTAGCATTTTTGTATTTTCATCAATTTAATTTACTACACAATAGAAGTTGTCGGCAGAGAAAAAGATCACTTACTAATTTGCACAATAAATCGATTTGTGTAATGTTTAAGGAGAAATAAACCTTAAATCTTACTGTAGGTGTTTTGACAGAAGTGAAAACTGTTTTTTAAATTACAGTTTACAAAGTAACTACCATAAAAATGAAGGATGCAAAGAAAATGATCATGATATTGTCTGGTAATTCAAATGATGACTGAAAAACATTAGGTAATGATTTGTTTTATTTACCTCCTAAAGCTTTAGTTGAATTACTAAAGGCTTTTTTATGCAAACACTTAAAAAATTAAAATTTTTTTTATTTCACTATAGTTTTAAGCAAAAAATTATGTGTATTTGATCTGAAATACATAAAGCTGATCCTTTTTAATATACATTAGTTTGTCGACATTTTCAATCAGAACATTTTTATCTAAATATTTATATGGGTCAGCGAAAGGTTTTTTTGAATTTATTTCTCCCTGTTTCTATATTTATTTAAGTTATCTTTGATTTTCATTAAGGTCCGCAAGTCTTGCAAAGAAAATTACACCAAACTTGTTCTCCCGCCAGTTGAATCAACTTTTAATAATGTATTCATAAAATTCCAAAACAACAGGCTATGGCCAGAAAATTAAAGACAATTTGACAATAGATTAAAATAATATTAGCAACAAAATAATTGTTATCTTTCTCCGTCCCTTTGTTATTTATTTCGATAGATATAGGACGTACTCTCTCTCTCTCTCTCTCTCTCTCTCTCTATGATATGCTTCAAAAAAGTGCATTTGAAATTGACCTGATTCGTTCTAGGCCTCAAAAGATGAGCAGTTCTTTTGGCATGGAATGCCTCTATATATTTCTTAAACTTCAGAGTCGACTATTATAAGAAGTTCCATAATAATCGCAACCAATTTTAAATAAATAAAAAATCTTATTTAAGTGTCCTTATTACATTGTTCACTTTCTGTTAAAGACGGACCATGTGGTTTGAATATCAAAGTAGCATCATAGAATGTTAGAGCTAGAGCTTTACAAATTACTTATTATTTTCAATTATACGGCATAATTTTAAATTTCAAGGTGAAAATCAAATAAATAAATGTATAAAATATTTAGGAAATTTGTAAAATAAATCGGAAATCATAGAATAAAATTAAAAAGAACGGAAATAGGGAGATCGTAATGTAAAGTGAAAAAAAATACTGGTGATTCATTTATTTGTTTTTTATGATGTCACATGCAATAATTTTGAAACACCAGTCACTCTCTTTCTGATTTGAACAGCCAACCTCTTGCTTGATTTTCAAAGAAGCCTTACAAATATTGAGGACTTGTGTATATAAAATTCTCTGTTATAAAGTTATCATGTATTTATTCTTTTGACATGATTCTAAAATCTTAAGGCAGCCTTGGTTTTTACATCACCATCATCATCAGCAACATAATTATTATTGAAAACATTGTAAAAAAAAGAATTGCATAAATCGAATTTACTGGCAATTTAAATATATCCGCAATATGACCTTAAGTTTGATTACATAGTAAGTATTTACATGGTCTACACTGAAAGAAATAGAATACCATGAAAGTTTTTTCTTATAAACATAAAGCCAGCGAAAAACAAACAAGTATAAGCTTAACCATAAAAAAAACTATTTAATTATTTTTTTAGCTCCCGTATTCATTATTTATTTCATTAGCTCAACTCAAAATTTTTGTCAGCGTATTATTACAATTCTTTTACTTTTCAACATCAACAATTTAAATTTGCTGAAAGAAAAAACACAAATTTAAATTTCATTTTTATTCAATTTTAATGATATTTCTTGGTACGTGCTTTTGAAATCTCACACAACTACTAGAACATTAACACAAAGATGGTTAAAGGCCATGAAAATCAATGCATCGTATTGTAGCGAACCAACCTTAGGCTCAGGTAAGTGTTAGCTTTAGCTAAATACGGCTACAGTTAAAATTGTTTTGAATGTACTAAATGTATCTATAGTTTGTTTGTATTGGAGTTTTCTTCTTCCTGCTGCTATAATTTCAGTAATAATGGAAAATGTAATTGTAAAACTCGATTGAATTGATTAAATAACAATAAAACGTAGACGTTTTATAAACAACAAATAACATGGAGGCAACAAAGGATTGTTATTTATTTAGTTATTTACGTATTTCTTTTTACTGTATTTCTTTATTACTGTATTTATTTATTAAATAATTTATTTATTTATCTATCTATCTATCTATCTATCTATCTATCTACTATCTATCTATCTATCTATCTATCTATCTATCTATCTATCTATCTATCTATCTATCTATCTATCTATCTATCTATCTATCTATCTATCTATCTATCTATCTATCTATCTATCTATCTATCTATCTATCTATCTATCTATCTACTATCTATCTATCTATCTATATCTCTCTATCTATCTCTCTATCTATCTATCTATCTATCTATCTATCTATCTATCTATCTATCTATCTATCTATCTATCTATCTATCTATCTATCTATCTATCTCTATCTATCTATCTATCTATCTATCTATCTATCTATCTATCTACTATATCTATCTATCTATCTATCTATCTATCTATCTATCTATCTATCTATCTATATATATCTATCTATCTATCTATCTATCTATCTATCTATCTATCTATCTATCTATCTATCTATCTATCTATCTATCTATCTATCTATCTATCTATCTATCTATCTATCTATCTATCTATCTATCTATCTATCTATCTATCTATCTATCTATCTATCTATCTATCTATCTATCTATCTATCTATCTATCTATCTATCTATCTATCTATCTATCTATCTATCTATCTATCTATCTTCTATCTATCTATCTATCTATCTATCTATCTATCTATCTATCTATCTATCTATCTATCTATCTATCTATCTATCTATCTATCTATCTATCTATCTATCTATCTATCTATCTATCTATCTATCTATCTATCTATCTATCTATCTATCTATCTATCTATCTATCTATCTATCTATCTATCTATCTATCTATCTATCTAATATATCTATCTATCGATCTATCTATCTAGTCTATCTATCTATCTATCTATCTATCTATCTATCTATCTATCTATCTATCTATCTATCTATCTATCTATCTATCTATCTATCTATCTACTATCTATCTATCTATCTATCTATCTATCTATCTATCTATCTATCTATCTATCTATCTATCTATCTATCTATCTATCTATCTATCTACTATCTATCTATCTATCTATCTATCTATCTATCTATCTATCTATCTATCTATCTATCTATCTATCTATCTATCTATCTATCTACTATCTATCTATCTATCTATCTATCTATCTATCTTCTATCTATCTATCTATCTATCTATCTATCTATCTATCTATCTATCTATTCTATCTATCTATCTATCTATCTATCTATCTATCTATCTATCTATCTATCTATACTATCTATCTATTACTATCTATCTATCTATCTATCTATCTATCTATCTATCTATCTATCTATCTATCTATCTATCTATCTATCTATCTATCTATCTATCTATCTATCTATCTATCTATCTATCTATCTATCTATCTATCTATCTATCTATCTATCTATCTATCTATCTATCTATCTATCTATCTATCTATCTGTCTATCTATCTATCTATCTATCTATCTATCTATCTATCTATCTATCTATCTATCTATCTATCTGTTGTTTTTTCTGCGTTGTTCGCTGCAACAACATGCAACATTTCCTTTTTTGTCTTTTAAAAACTAAACGCATATGACGTTAAACTCAGGCATATGTAAACAACTGCAATTGCCGCCTTTAATTTCCTTTTTAAACGTTTGTTGAATGCAAAAATTTATTTCTTAATTTTGAATTCTTTGACGTTATTTTCTTATCTCTATTTCCAGCTCATCAAATCTGCTCGCCACTAAATACGATCGACAAAACAACATCTTGCCACATTTAATCCTTATTTATGTTTAATTTATTATAATAATATTTTTTCCAACACACGACACACTCTTAACTGAAATGAGTTTTCAGTTCAACTGGAAGCGGTTTTAGTGCAAAAATTAAGCCAAAAAAACTAGATTAATTTTATGCCATATTTTTCCATAACCCAGCAAATAAATAAAAAAAGGATGCTAAACATATTGCTGATCGCAATAATAAGCTTCTTAAAAAAGCTTAGTGTTGTTCTCAAAATCAGAGATCTTAACATTAAACGAAATCAAATGAAAAATCAGTCGATCTCGTTAACCGTGTTTCTTTGCATTACACTGAAAGAAATGTTAGTGATTAATGTTTTTTGCTGAAGTTTTTCTTAATTTTTTTCTTTAAATTTATAATTGTTGAAAACGAAAAAACACATTTCTGATCATTGATCGTTATTATAATAGTAGAACTATGAAATTAGCTAAATTTCTATGTTGAACAATATATCAGTTGCTTCACCATCTTTCTCTGAAATTTGCCGGAATTTAGATTTGTTTGGCATGTGTGCAATCAAGCTTTATTAAAGACACAGTGAGTTAATGAAAGCTGTAAACTTGTTTATGACAAAATTTAATATAAACAAGCTGTAAATAGGAATAATATAGTAGTTATTGGTTTTGAAACATATCCGACTATAAGATACCCTTACAGATAGTTTTTTTTTTATTTAAATATAGATCAGAATAAATTTAGCTATGCTCGTCCTTCTGTTTGCTGAAATCAACTTTCCAAAGGTCCCATATGACTTACAGATTCTTTAGATTAATCATTTTATAATAACATCTCTGCAGCAAGATAGAGTGCACTTAAATTTCGTTATATACCCTTCATTTTCATATTTATTTGCTTGACTTCTTAGCCAGCCTTTGCAACAAAGTATTTCTGACATGTACGAAAAATACCAAAACTGGCTTGATTCAAAACCAGAATTGGAATTTTAGAGCTAAAAACCCAAAATCAGCACTCGTAAAGGAAGAAGAAAAACAAGCAAATAAACAATAAGAAAAAAATAGAAATAGAAATGAAAAACAACTGGAATAATTCAACTGAAAACTGGAGTGAAATCATTTCTTTTTATTGTTTGTTGTTTTGGTTTTCTAAAAACTTTGTGGGGTTTTGACACAAAACGTGGGAGCTGCTTTATCAATACGACATCAATTCTTTATATTTTTCGATTTACTGGTTTGTATTGTATTTGGTATTTTTCTCTCTTTGGGATTTAGTTTTTTTAATCTTTGGCATTAGCAATAGTTTTCTTGGTAACAATTCAGGCCAATAGTTATATCAGCTATCAATAGAGTTTTATTTTGGTTTTATCATGGCTTAGAAAATCGACTGCTTAAAAGGAAAGGGTGTTTTTTCTTTGGTAGTTAAACGGCTAACACAATAATTGAAAAAAATGTAATAACTTGTTTCAATTGGACTAACTAAGTGATAATTTCTATTGTCAGGATATCATTAAGTTTAATTCATGATGTCATTTCACAATGTACTTACTATGGCGCTAGATAAGATAGACAGAGATTATTGTTTTTCTTTGAATTCGTTCATGGGCAACTTGTGGACCGCACTAATACTACTCTGTATTATCTAAGATCATTCTCAAGGGTCTCAAGACAACACCCTTTACGAGGCGGAAAAATTTTCTACAAACTATTATGTGACATTTCCTACCAACTCTGTGCAAAAACGTGATGTGATGATGAAAAAGTATTGCTATTAACAATAGTTATTTGCATATTTTTTTGTTTGAAAATATATCATATTGTTTCATACTCCATTACCACGCTAGTATTTCTACTTAACTTGGTCAATGATATCAGTATATTTACATTTTATATAATACGCCACTTTCGTAGATGTGGTATTGTTCGTTTGTGGTAATGTTTGCTCATGACACAAGAACTGAACTAGAACTGAACTAGAATTGAACTAGAACGGAACTAGAACTGAACTAGAACTGAAGTAGAACTGAACTAGAACTGAACTAGGACTGAACTAGAACTGAACTAGAACTGGACTAGAACTAGAACTGAACTAGAACTGAACTAGACTGAACTAGAACTGAACTAGACTGAACTAGAACTGAACTAGAACTGAACTAGAACTGAACTAGAACTGAACTAGAACTGAACTAGAACTGAACTAGAACTGAACTAGACTGAACAAGACTGAACAAGAACTGAACTAGAACTGAACTAGAACTGAACTAGAACTGAACTAAAACTGAATCTAGAACTGAACTAGAACTGAACTAGAACTGAACTAGAACTGAACTAGAAAACTAGAACTGAACTAGAACTGAACTAGAACTGAACTAGAACTGAACTAGAACTGAACTAGAACTGAACTAGAATTGAACTAGAACTGACTAGAACTGAACTAGAACTGAACTAGAACTGAACTAGAACTGAACTAAACTGAACTAGAACTGAACTAGAACTGAACTAGAACTGAACTAGAACTGAACTAGAACTGCTGAACTAGAACTGAACTAGAACTGAACTAGAACTGAACTAGAACTGAACTAGAACTGAACTAGAACTGAACTAGAACTGAACTAGAACTGAACTAGAACTGAACTAGAACTGAACTAGAACTGAACTAGAACTGAACTAACTGAACTACTGAACTAGAACTGAACTAGAACTGAACTAGAACTGAACTAGAACTGAACTAGAACTGAACTAGAACTGAACTAAAACTGATCTAGAACTGAACTAGAACTGAACTAGAACTGAACTAGAACTGAACTAGAACTGAACTAGAACTGAACTAGAACTGAATTAGAACTGAACTAGAACTGAACTAGAACTGAACTAGAACTGAACTAGAACTGAACTAGAACTGAACTAGAACTGAACTAGAACTGAACTAGAACTGAACTAGAACTGAACTAGAACTGAACTAGAACTGAACTAGAACTGAACTAGAACTGAACTAGAACTGAACTAGAACTGAACTAGAAACTGAACTAGAACTGAACTAGAACTGAACTAGAACTGAACTAGAACTGAACTAGAACTGAACTAGAACTGAACTAGAACTGAACTAGAACTGAACTAGAACTGAACTAGAACTGAACTAGAACTGAACTAGAACTGAACTAGAACTGAACTAGAACTGAACTAGAACTGAACTAGAACTGAACTAGAACTGAACTAGACTGAACTAGAACTGAACTAGAACTGAACTAGAACTGAACTAGAACTGAACTAGAACTGAACTAGAACTGAACTAGAACTGAACTAGAACTGAACTAGAACTGAACTAGAACTGAACTAGAACTGAACTAGAACTGAACTAGAACTGAACTAGAACTGAACTAGAACTGAACTAGAACTGAAAGAACTGAACTAGAACTGAACTAGAACTGAACTAGAACTGAACTAGAACTGAACTAGAACTGAACTAGAACTGAACTAGAACTGAACTAGAACTGAACTAGAACTGAACTAGAACTGAACTAGAACTGAATTAGAACTGAACTAGAACGAACTAGAACTGAACTAAAACTGAACTAGAACTGAACTAGAACTGAACTAGAACTGAACTAGAACTGAACTAGAACTGAACTAGAACTGAACTAGAACTGAACTAGAACTGAACTAGAACTGAACTAGGACTGAACTAGGACTGAACTAGAACTGAACTAAAACTGAACTAGAACTGAACTAGAACTGAACTAGAATTGAACTAGAACGGAACTAGAACTGAACTAGAACTGAAGTAGAACTGAACTAGAACTGAACTAGGACTGAACTAGAACTGAACTAGAACTGAACTAGAACTAGAACTGAACTAGAACTGAACTAGAACTGAACTAGAACTGAACTAGAACTGAACTAGAACTGAACTAGAACTGAACTAGAACTGAACTAGAACTGAACAAGAACTGAACAAGAACTGAACTAGAACTGAACTAGAACTGAACTAGAACTGAACTAAAACTGATCTAGAACTGAACTAGAACTGAACTAGAACTGAACTAGAACTGAACTAGAACTGAACTAGAACTGAACTAGAACTGAACTAGAACTGAACTAGAACTGAACTAGAACTGAACTAGAATTGAACTAGAACTGAACTAGAACTGAACTAGAACTGAACTAGAACTGAACTAGAACTGAACTAGAACTGAACTAGAACTGAACTAGAACTGAACTAGAACTGAACTAGAACTGAACTAGAACTGAACTAGAACTGAACTAGAACTGAACTAGAACTGAACTAGAACTGAACTAGAACTGAACTAGAACTGAACTAGAACTGAACTAGAACTGAACTAGAACTGAACTAGAACTGAACTAGAACTGAACTAGAACTGAACTAGAACTGAACTAGAACTGAACTAGAACTGAACTAGAACTGAACTAGAACTGAACTAGAACTGAACTAGAACTGAACTAAAACTGATCTAGAACTGAACTAGAACTGAACTAGAACTGAACTAGACTGAACTAGAACTGAACTAGAACTGAACTAGAACTGAACTAGAACTGAACTAGAACTGAACTAGAACTGAACTAGAACTGAACTAGAACTGAACTAGAACTGAACTAGAACTGAACTAGAACTGAACTAGAACTGAACTAGAACTGAACTAGAACTGAACTAGAACTGAACTAGAACTGAACTAGAACTGAACTAGAACTGAACTAGAACTGAACTAGAACTGAACTAGAACTGAACTAGAACTGAACTAGAACTGAACTAGACTGAACTAGAACTGAACTAGAACTGAACTAGAACTGAACTAGAACTGAACTAGAACTGAACTAGAACTGACTAGAACTGAACTAGAACTGAACTAGAACTGAACTAGAACTGAACTAGAACTGAACTAGAACTGAACTAGAACTGAACTAGAACTGAACTAGAACTGAACTAGACTGAACTAGAACTGAACTAGAACTGAACTAGAACTGAACTAGAACTGAACTAGAACTGAACTAGAACTGAACTAGAACTGAACTAGAACTGAACTAGAACTGAACTAGAACTGAACTAGAACTGAACTAGAACTGAACTAGAACTGAACTAGAACTGAACTAGAACTGAACTAGAACTGAACTAGAACTGAACTAGAACTGAACTAGAACTGAACTAGAACTGAACTAGAACTGAACTAGAACTGAACTAGAACTGAACTAGAACTGAACTAGAACTGAACTAGAACTGAACTAGAACTGAACTACTGAATTAGAACTGAACTAGAACTGAACTAGAACTGAACTAAAACTGAACTAGAACTGAACTAGAACTGAACTAGAACTGAACTAGAACTGAACTAGAACTGAACTAGAACTGAACTAGAACTGAACTAGAACTGAACTAGAACTGAACTAGAACTGAACTAGAACTGAACTAGAACTGAACTAAACTGAACTAGAACTGAACTAGGACTGAACTAGGACTGAACTAGAACTGAACTAAAACTGAACTAGAACTGAACTAGAACTGAACTAGAACTGAACTAGAACTAAACTAGAACTGAACCAGAACTGAACTAGAACTAAACTAGAACTGAACTAGAACTCAAAAATAAAGCTGTACTAGAGTGGAACCAGAACTGAAGTAATTTCACAAATTTCATTTAAAGAATTTATTTTCATTAAAAGGCTGATCCAAGGCGCTTGAAAATAAATGCCTAACCACTCTGTGTAATCCCGCCCTTTACTTTTATATTTATTAGTTTTTTGTTTCTCAAAAAGGGTGTGGCTATTTTAGTTCATGCAAAAGGTACCAAAGATAAAATTTTCGAAAATGTAGCACTTGTATGGATTCCATGAATCCTACTTTAATGAAATAAGGCGTTTTTTTAACTGTGTGGTAAAATGTGTGTGAACAATGCAACAATATCTGCTACAACAAGAACTTACGTTCGTGGTGCCCAGAAAGAAGAATGTCACAGGAATTATATTGTTTTTATTTACATTTTAAGACTGTTTAATCTCTGTCTAAAAACACAAATATTATGAACTGAACAACAGAAATAATGCGTATCATAATTCATTTTCTTGAAAAAAAAGAAAAATTTACAACCATTTTATTTTCTCTTGCAATATACATAGGTATTCATATGCACTTTTCGTGTAAATGAAGAAAGGTCTTGTAAATACTTACACACGTTTCAAATTGATTTTTAATAAAACAAAGAAAACTATAGTTAAACATAAATTTAACATTAAGATTAAATGCGTTAAAACAGAACTTAATTGTAACCTAAATAGCCTTTGGTGTTTTTAATGGCTTCTGTAGAAAATAATTAGCTAAAGCTTCCAACTGCTATAACTATTGTTACTTTTTAAGAAAAAAACATTACAACACAACATAATAATTTCTAGTCTATAGTCCAGTCTATAGTCTAGTCTATAGTCCAGTCTATAGTCCAGTCTATAGTCTAGTCTAGTCTAGTCTATAGTCTAGTCTATAGTCTAGTCTATAGTCAGTCTATAGTCATCTATGTCTAGTCTAGTCATAGTCCAGTCTATAGTCTAGTCTATAGTCTATAGTCTATAGTCTAGTCTATAGTCTAATCTATAGTCTAGTCTATAGTCTAGTCTATAGTCTAGTCTATAGTCTAGTCTATAGTCTAATCTATAGTCTAGTCTATAGTCTAGTCTATAGTCTAGTCTATAGTCTAGTCTATAGTCTAGTCTATAGTCTAGTCTATAGTCTAATCTATAGTCTAATCTATAGTCTAATCTATAGTCTAGTCTATAGTCTAGTCTATAGTCTAGTCTATAGTCTAGTCTATAGTCTAATCTATAATCTAGTCTATAGTCTAGTCTATAGTCTAGTCTATAGTCTAGTCTATAGTCTAGTCTATAGTCTAGTCTATAGTCTAGTCTATAGTCTAGTCTATAGTCTAGTCTATAGTCTAGTCTATAGTCTAGTCTATAGTCTAGTCTATAGTCTAGTCTATAGTCTAGTCTATAGTCTAGTCTATAGTCTAGTCTATAGTCTAGTCTATAGTCTAGTCTATAGTCTAGTCTATAGTCTAGTCTATAGTCTAGTCTATAGTCTAGTCTATAGTCTAGTCAATAGTCTAGTCTATAGTCTAGTCTATAGTCTAGTCTATAGTCTAGTCTATAGTCTAGTCTATAGTCTAGTCTATAGTCTAGTCTATAGTCTAGTCTATAGTCTAGTCTATAGTCTAGTCTATAGTCTAGTATATAGTCTATAGTCTAGTCTATAGTCTAGTCTATAGTCTAGTCTATAGTCTAGTCTATAGTCTAGTCTATAGTCTAGTCTATAGTCTAGTCTATAGTCTAGTCTATAGTCTAGTCTATAGTCTAGTCTATAGTCTAGTCTATAGTCTAGTCTATAGTCTAGTCTATAGTCTAGTCTATAGTCTAGTCTATAGTCTAGTCTATAGTCTAGTCTATAGTCTAGTCTATAGTCTAGTCTATAGTCTAGTCTATAGTCTAGTCTATAGTCTAGTCTATAGTCTAGTCTATAGTCTAGTCTATAGTCTAGTCTATAGTCTAGTCTATAGTCAAGTCTATAGTCTAGTCTATAGTCTATAGTCTAGTCATAGTCTAGTCATAGTCTAGTCATAGTCTAGTCATAGTCTAGTCATAGTCTAGTCCTAGTCTAGTTCTAGTCTAGTCTATAGTCTAGTCTATAGTCTAGTCTATAGTCTAGTCTATAGTCTTCTATAGTCTAGTCTATAGTCTAGTCTATAGTCTAGTCTCATAGTCTAGTCTATAGTCTAGTCTATAGTCTAGTCTATAGTCTAGTCTATAGTCTAGTCTATAGTCTAGTCTATAGTCTAGTCTATAGTCTAGTCTATAGTCTAGTCTATAGTCTAGTCTATAGTCTAGTCTATAGTCTAGTCTATAGTCTAGTCTATAGTCTAGTCTATAGTCTAGTCTATAGTCTAGTCTATAGTCTAGTCTATAGTCTAGTCTATAGTCTAGTCTATAGTCTAAGTCTATAGTCTAGTCTATAGTCTAGTCTATAGTCTAGTCTATAGTCTAGTCTATAGTCTAGTCTATAGTCTAGTCTATAGTCTAGTCTATAGTCTAGTCTATAGTCTAGTCTATAGTCTAGTCTATAGTCTAGTAGTCTAGTATAGTCTAGTCTATAGTCTAGTCTATAGTCTAGTCTATAGTCTAGTCTATAGTCTAGTCTATAGTCTAGTCTAGTCTAGTCTATAGTCTAGTCATAGTCTAGTCATAGTCTAGTCATAGTCTAGTCATAGTCTAGTCATAGTCTAGTCATAGTCTAGTCATAGTCTAGTCATAGTCTAGTCCTAGTCTAGTTATAGTCTAGTCATAGTCCAGTCATTCATGATCTGAGTTATATACATACTAATACCTAACCTAGTTATATTCTATAAGATTAAATATTTCACAATTTCTAAAAAATATTTGCTATTTTTCCAAACTCTGAACCAATGCTGAACCCTGAACAAAACAAAATTAAGAACTTCCAGAGTATAAAAATTTATAACTTGTATTGTGTTTTAAGAACTTGCAAAAAATCTAAAATACAATTGTATTTTTTTACAACTTTTACGAATTTTATTGCCAAAACCAAGCGGACGCACCAGCTTAGCATAGGGATCTATTGGCTCACATACACAACACATTGTAGCTGCAACCAGGGCCAAGGAATGAAAATATTGTTAATGTATGAATGCTTTGATTTTTGTGCATTCAGTATTAAATTATATTTTGATATTTTCGGCTAATTGTGTTAACTTGGCTCTACTAACTAACTACTACTCCACCTTAAGAATAGGTTTGCCATTTCTACCATGTAGTATGTATAAGATTCAGTTTACTATGACTACATAATGAAAAATATGTTTGATTTTATGATTATATTTGCCTTTTGGTTGGGATTTTGTTACTCATATTTTATTACTTGTATTTAGTTGTTATTTGGCCGCTAAACATGAAATTCTTTTAAATTAAAGGAATTTTATGATTCGTGGTGGACACGATAGTTGGGAAAATGTGTTTAGAATTGTTGTGAATATAACTGATGACTTACGCTTATAGGAAGCATTATAGGACCTATCGTCCTAATTAGAAGTCTTTCGAAAATTCAATTAACTGTATACAAATGTTAAAATTATTCCCTATTTATATAAAAAATGTAATGATTTAATTATAAGAACTTATACAAAAATTCAAGTCCCAATAAAATTATAAACTTAACCGACAATTTAATTAGAAAACATGTATTTACAGTTTTATTTTTTCCCAGCTGATTTGTTTTAATATTGTGACACTATTAAAAAATAAGAAGGACGAAGGCTAATTTGTAATTACAGTAAAATACTAAATATACTGAATAAACAACTAACGAAATCCTTAAAAATTAAAAAAATAATAACCGTTCAATATGGGCAATTCAACTGTTTTCTTGGTAAACTTTTTTTAAATAATCCAAAAAATGTGCACCTTTTTTCGTTTCCCTTGTTGTACCAATCATAAATTTGTTCATTTAATGTTGTCATAAAAATTTTATAAAAACATCTAAAAAGTCTTTTCTTACGGTCGATTTATATATATTTTTTTTTATTTTTTATATTGTTTCATATAAATGATCATGTTTTAATGTTTAAGAAGGAAAGAATATTTTCGAACCTCATTAAAACTTTTTTTTTAATTATTTCATTTTAAATGTAAAACAGTTTAAGATCGACATCACCTGTCTCTTAAGGTTTATATTGTGCCCGTGAAGATATAAACAAAAGCCGCCGAACAGACAGTTGTCAAAAACTGGATTTCATTTTATACTATAGCAGCATATTAATGAAGTGGGAGGACAGTTTTTCTCTGACATTAATATAATTTTTGATTCTTAATTAATCATGTAGTATACTGAAATTGAAAGTTTCAATTGAATAAGTATTAATAATATATGTAATATAAGATTAAGTATGGGCCGGACCATTTTTCTTTGAGTTTTGAATAGTCCTTTAGCTAGTCCTACTCCCGAATATAGTCTAGTCTACAGTTAAGTATATTGTCTAGTCTATAGCATAGTCTAAAGTCCATTCTATAGTCTAGCCTATAGTCTAGTCTATAGTCTAGTCTATAGTCTTGTCTACAGTCTAGTCTATAGTCTAGTCTACAGTCTAGTTTAGTCTAGTCTAGTCTATAGTCTAGTCTATAGTATAGTCTATAGTCTAGTCTATAGTCTTGTCTATAGTCTTGTCTATAGTCTTGTCTATAGTCTTTTCTATAGTCTAGTCTATAATCTAGTCTATAGTCTAGTCTATAGTCTAGTCTATAGTCTAGTCTATAGTCTAGTCTATAGTCTAGTCTATAGTCTAGTCTATAGTCTAGTCTATAGTCTAGTCTATAGTCTAGTCTATAGTCTAGTCTATAGTCTAGTCTATAGTCTAGTCTATAGTCTAGTCTATAGTCTAGTCTATAGTCTAGTCTATAGTCTAGTCAATAGTCTAGTCTATAGTCTAGTCTATAGTCTAGTCTATAGTCTAGTCTATAGTCTAGTCTATAGTCTAGTCTATAGTCTAGTCTATAGTCTAGTCTATAGTCTAGTCTATAGTCTAGTCTATAGTCTAGTCTATAGTCCTAGTCTATAGTCTAGTCTATAGTCTAGTCTATAGTCTAGTCTATAGTCTAGTCTATAGTCTAGTCTATAGTCTAGTCTATAGTCTAGTCTATAGTCTAGTCTATAGTCTAGTCTATAGTCCTAGTCTATAGTCTAGTCTATAGTCTAGTCTATAGTCTAGTCTATAGTCTAGTCTATAGTCTAGTCTATAGTCTAGTCTATAGTCTAGTCTATAGTCTAGTCTATAGTCTAGTCTATAGTCTAGTCTATAGTCTAGTCTATAGTCTAGTCTATAGTCTAGTCTATAGTCTAGTCTATAGTATAGTCTATAGTCTAGTCTATAGTCCTAGTCTATAGTCTAGTCTAAATAGTCTAGTCTATAGTCTAGTCTATAGTCTAGTCTATAGTCTAGTCTATAGTCTAGTCTATAGTCCTAGTCTATAGTCTAGTCTATAGTCTAGTCTATAGTCTAGTCTATAGTCTAGTCATAGTCTAGTCTATAGTCTAGTCTATAGTCTAGTCTATAGTCTAGTCTATAGTCTATAGTCTAGTCTAGTCTAGTCTAGTCTAGTCTAGTCTAGTCTATAGTCTAGTCTAGTCTATAGTCTAGTCTAGTCTATAGTCTAGTCTATAGTCTAGTCTATAGTCTAGTCTATTTTCTAGTCTATAGTATAGTCTATAGTATAGTCTATAGTCTAGTTTATAGTCTAGTCTATAGTCTAGTCTATAGTCTAGTCTATAGTCTAGTCATAGTCTAGTCTATAGTCTAGTCATAGTCTAGTCATAGTCTAGTCATAGTCTAGTCATAGTCTAGTCATAGTCTAGTCATAGTCTAGTCATAGTCTAGTCATAGTCTAGTCATAGTCTAGTCATAGTCTAGTCATAGTCTAGTCATAGTCTAGTCATAGTCTAGTCATAGTCTAGTCTATAGTCTAGTCATAGTGTAGTCATAGTCTAGTCATAGTCTAGTCATAGTCTAGTCATAGTCTAGTCATAGTCTAGTCATAGTCTAGTCATAGTCTAGTCATAGTCTAGTCATAGTCTAGTCATAGTCTAGTCATAGTCTAGTCATAGTCTAGTCATAGTCTAGTCATAGTCTAGTCATAGTCTAGTCATAGTCTAGTCATAGTCTAGTCATAGTCTAGTCATAGTCTAGTCATAGTCTAGTCATAGTCATAGTCTAGTCATAGTCTAGTCATAGTCTAGTCATAGTCTAGTCATAGTCTAGTCATAGTCTAGTCATAGTCTTGACATTTTCTAGTGTATGGTCTATTTTATAGTCTTGTCATAGTCTTGATACAGTCTAGTCATATAGTAATTTTATGAAAGTTTTAGCATTATAAGCATTTTAACAATTTTCGGGATGACAGTTTGTGCAAATTAAAATCACAGGTCGATTTCAATAGAGATCGTCTTTACACATCCATATATGACAGATGTATCAAATTTCATAGAATTATTAACAAAATTGTGAAGACTAGTTTAATTACAAGATTCCTGGACTTAAACTGACAGACGGAAGGATATATAGAACCATAAAATACAATTGCTAGACAACCCATACTACAATGGTGCAATAAAATTAAGATTCCCCTCAACTACATTCTCATGTAATTACATTCTTGTTACTTAAATAATTATGTCTCTATCATACTGTTAAATTCATAATTTTCGAACAAAAAAAAAAAAAAAAAAATGTCTCGTAAATCAATCTAAAAGTCTTCCTCACACACAGCCAGAAGATAGTTTATAGAAAAGTTCCCAGAACAAGACAAATTGCAAACACATAACAATTGTTTTAAATAATAATATTGCACTTTATATGCGCAAAGGAAAACCTGCAAAAAGAACTAAATATTTTCGTGAGGTTCTCTTACACACACGCTGACTGTCATCTGAATAAAAAGTATATAAATAATTTCTGGCCTACAGATCGTTATCAAAGTCATAAGGGACATTTTATATGGCTGGCGGCAATGTTGCAACTCAGAAACACAAAAAAAAAACAAAATCATATGATTTATTTTGAAAAGTCACGGGGTTTGTTTTGTTAAACAGAATGTTTTGGTTTCACTTTTATTTTGGATTTTATCTTCGGTGTTTGAGTTTTTAGTTTTTTTTTTCTTCATTCGATTGTCTGTCTGTCTGTCTGCCACCATGGAACGTTAAATGATTGTAAAACATGTTGTTAATATGCCATTGCGTTAAATGAATATGTACATATTTTTAAAAATCTATTTATTTAATTTGTCTGCATTTTTATTCATTGTTGCTTCTTTTTTTGTAGAAGATACTATGTAGAAGATAAAGCGGCAAAGTTTGCAAATTTACTTTTAGGAGTCATGTGGCAAGTAGTTAATTTAAAAAACAAACATTGGAAGCTAAATTTTTCAATAATTTTTGACTTACATGATATCAAAGGTCTACTGGAGTCGTTTAATAATTGTTTAGTAATTAACTTACCTAAAAAGAAAATAAAAGAATAATAAAAGGCATATGGTTAATAGACTTTTAAATGGTATTAATATGCTAAATATTTTACTAAGTCATATTCTGTTGTCTACAAATATCGTTTAGTTCAGATACATACAAAGAGATAAAGTTTTGATTCAATTAAAAATCAGAATTGTGTAAAAATTATATTTTTCAACCCTTTCTAGACCATATTTCAAAAAAATAAAGCTCTCGTCATCTGATCTGTGTATTCATGTTATAAGTTTTACTTAAATCGTCCAAATATAGTCATATTCTGGAAATAGCCTAGTCGTTAGCTAATTATAGTATGGTCTTAATCCAAAAGTATTGTCATAATATATACCCCAGTCTGTAGCTTAGTCCTTAAACTATTCTAAAATAGAGTATGCAGTTATATCGAAAGTCTAGTCTATATTCTAGCCTACAGCGTATCCGGTCAATAGTCTAGTATATATCCCAGTTAATAATATGGTCTATAGTATATCTAGTCTATAATATAGTCTATAGATTAATATATAAAATAGTCTAGTCTAGTCATAGTCTAGTCCATAGTCTAGTCATAGTCTAGTCATAGTCTAGTCATAGTCTAGTCATAGTCATGTCTAGTCATAGTCTAGTCATAGTCTAGTCATAGTCTAGTCATAGTCTAGTCATAGTCTAGTCATAGTCTAGTCATAGTCTAGTCATAGTCCTAGTCATAGTCTAGCATAGCTAGTCATAGTCTAGTCATAGTCTAGTCATAGTCTAGTCATAGTCTAGTCATAGTCTAGTCATAGTCTAGTCATAGTTCTAGTCATAGTCTAGTCATAGTCTAGTCATAGTCCTGTCATAGTCTAGTCATAGTCTAGTCATAGTCTAGTCATAGTCTAGTCATAGTCTAGTCATAGTCTAGTCAGAGTCTAGTCCTAGTTCTAGTCATAGTCTAGTCATAGTCTAGTCTAGTCTAGTCATGTCTAGTCATAGTCTAGTCATGTCTAGTCATAGTCTAGTCATAGTCTAGTCATAGTCTAGTCATAGTCTAGTCATAGTAGTCTATCATAGTCTAGTCATAGTCTAGTCATAGTCTAGTCATAGTCTAGTCATAGTCTAGTTCATAGTCTAGTCATAGTCTAGTCATAGTCTAGTCCTAGTCTAGTCATAGTTAGATCATAGTCTAGTCATTAGTCTAGTATAGTCTAGTCAGTCTAGTCATAGTCTAGTCATAGTCTAGTCATAGTCTAGTCATAGTCTAGTCATAGTCTAGTCATAGTCTAGTCATAGTCTAGTCATAGTCTAGTCAAGTAGTCATAGTCTCATAGTCTAGTCATAGTCTAGTCATAGTCTAGTCATAGTCTAGTCAAAGTCTAGTCATAGTCTAGTCATAGTCTAGTCATAGTCTAGTCATAGTCTAGTCATAGTCTAGTCATAGTCTAGTCATAGTCTAGTCATAGTCTAGTCATAGTCTAGTCATAGTCTAGTCATAGTCTAGTCTAGTCATAGTCTAGTCATAGTCTAGTCATAGTCTAGTCATAGTCTAGTCATAGTCTAGTCATAGTCTAGTCATAGTCTAGTCATAGTCTAGTCATAGTCTAGTCATAGTCTAGTCATAGTCTAGTCATAGTCTAGTCATAGTCTAGTCATAGTCTAGTCATAGTCTAGTCATAGTCTAGTCAAAGTCTAGTCATAGTCTAGTCATAGTCTAGTCATAGTCTAGTCATAGTCTAGTCATAGTCTAGTCATAGTCTAGTCAAAGTCTAGTCATAGTCTAGTCATAGTCTAGTCGTAGTCTAGTCATAGTCTAGTCATAGTCTAGTCATAGTCTAGTCATAGTCTAGTCATAGTCTAGTCATAGTCTAGTCATAGTCTAGTCATAGTCTAGTCATAGTCTAGTCATAGTCTAGTCATAGTCTAGTCATAGTCTAGTCATAGTCTAGTCATAGTCTAGTCATAGTCTAGTCATAGTCTAGTCATAGTCTAGTCATAGTCTAGTCATAGTCTAGTCATAGTCTAGTCATAGTCTAGTCATAGTCTAGTCATAGTCTAGTCATAGTCTAGTCATAGTCTAGTCATAGTCTAGTCATAGTCTAGTCATAGTCTAGTCATAGTCTAGTCATAGTCTAGTCATAGTCTAGTCATAGTCTAGTCATAGTCTAGTCATCATAGTTCAGTCCATAGTCTAGTTTACAATCTAGTCTTTATGAGGATTTTAACCGTTATTTCGGGATGCAACAAACCGTGGTGTTGGTGGGTGTTAATATTAAATATTTCGCTTCGACTCTTAAGCAAAATCGTATCTTTTACAAGTTTTGTATTATAGAATCAAGTTATATCACCGATTATTTAAAAACAACAATCGATCGTTTTTCAAACATTACCAAGTTTATTGATCTTTCAACTAACATTACAACTTATATCAAACATTTATTTAATCAGTTTTTTTCTTTTGTCCAGCTACATTTGATTGAATAATTTCTTTTTCTCCTTTTCTACAGTTATTTTCACAATTGATTTACGGATAACTGACCCAATTGATCTTTTTGGATTATAAAATTAAAGAAAAAAATTGATTAAAGATGCATAAACAATGATTTGCCTGCTTAAAGAAAATTGATTGATGCTGCAACAAACAGAAAAAGGCAAATGATCACAAGACAAGAAGAAAGACAATATAACACTACCTAATCTTGGACCTCATTGGCATTTGGGACCAAGAGGCCATCATAACAACAAATTGCTAAAAATGGAAAAGAAAATAAAACAACAGTATTAGCAAAACAAAATATTAATCCCGATAAATTGAAAATAAAAACCAATAACAACAAAAAAGAAAGAAATTAAATTGAATTGTATTCAATTATATTGCTAAAAAAATATATGGAATTTCAAATTGAATTTCTAAAACTAATTATAATGAAAGTTTTTATTTTTGTCTTCTTTCTGCTGTAGTCTTCATTCCAGGAAATCGAAATCTCAAACTAAAAAAGGGGGAAAGAAATGAGCCACAATGTAAGAAGAAAAAAAAGTAGCAGACATCTGACATGTTAGACTGCCAGCAGAGAAGCATCTAATACTGTTTAAGCAAAATCTGGGCGCGATTACATACATTTGCGAACAGTAGCATGTCTGTAAGTGCGTTATGATGCGTGTCTTTTATAGGAAAAAAATTTATAAGTTTACGATCACACCTTAGAAAACGTTGTCATATAATCTTTTGATTAGATTTTTTACGTTTATTATTAGATACGATTCATACACTAGATTCATTCATTTATAGATCCGATACGCTTTAATTACTTTCTAGCGGCGTAAGACTACTGTGACAGTGGAATTGTAACAACTGGAAATGTATTAGACTTTTTAAAAAATAATGTGGCCAACTAAGTATATGTCGAACGTTGCACAGTGGTATAGGAAAAAAAAAAGAGGGAAATAATTCGTTAACTTCTAAACGGTTAATCCGATTTTAATGAAATTTGGTATGCACAAAGTGGAGGTGCTGTCGAGTTTAGGTTTTGAATTTGGACCTTATAGGCCAACCAGGGGCCCGGCGGGGGGTCCTCAAATTAGGACACATCGGCTATGTTAAATTTTTAAAACGATCCTATTTCTTCATTTGAGTTCCGATTTAAAAAAAATTTCGTATATAGAATCTCCTCATCGAGCACTATAGCAGTAAATTATCTCTTATAGTTTAGGAGATATTCGCATTTGAAAATTAAAATTTTAAAATTTTTACCGTCCTTACTTTAGTTTTTTTGATAATAGCGGGTCCAAATATTCCCGATTTTCGCCATTTTTTTTAATTCGCTTAACAACAAGTTTATATATCAAGCAGTGAAAGAATTATGTAAAAATCATGACTGAGTCCAAAGTTATAGGCATTTTAATTTAAAAAATTAAAAAAGGCGATTTTTTGTAATTTTTTTGGGAAAAAAGTATCTTTTTCTTTTTAAGTTATCTAAAAAGTTTCTAAGAAGATATATATAGAATTTATGCTTTTTGGAAAGCTGACTTTACATAAAATACGATAAATGAAACAAAACCTAAAAATTTTTGATACCGAGGGGACCAGGTCCATCCAAAAAACCCCTATTTTTTATGGAAAATTCAATTTTGAGCAAAAATTCTCAAATCGCATAGTCGATATCAAATTATAGTGACCTGTTTTATATGACCCAATATGTTCTTAATCATTTTGTAACGGGTTTCGATAACCTCGCCCCTGGTATGGATATAATAGGCAAAAAACCAAAAAATCCCATTTTTGGGATTTTTTAAAACTTTTTTGGGAATTCCGGGATTTCTAATAAGAAAATTCGAAATTTTTATTTAATTTTGGAATTTCTACCTAACTGTAAAATTTCATCAAAAAATATTCATAAATAAAATTTTTATTGCAATTTGAAAAATTTGTATCTTCGCAAAAACTGAATAAAAAACATTTTTTATTTTTTTTTTAAAAAAGTATTCCGCGAATTTTTTAATTTTCAAAAATTATATACAGTTTTAAAAAATAGACAAAATTACCTTTCCAATGATATATAACATGCCTACCTAATGTTTTTTAAGTGACAAATTAATTAGGGAAAACTCAACATCTTTTAGGTCCAAATTCAAAACCTAAACTCGACAGCACCTCCTCTTTGTGCATACCAAATTTCATTAAAATCGGATTAATCGTTAAGAAGTTACCGAATTATTTCCCTCTTTTTTTTTCCTATACCACTGTGCGTTGTCAGTTTCTACCCACCATGCTTAACAATTGGTTTAAGGTGATGGTCAAAAGTGAAACCGAAGTTCAAAATACTGTTAAGTATACCTTTTGAATTCATTTGTTATATATGTAGTATCTATCTATCTATCTATCTATCTATCTATCTATCTATCTATCTATCTATCTATCTATCTATCTATCTATCTATCTATCTATCTATCTATCTATCTATCTATCTATCTATCTATCTATCTATCTATCTATCTATCTATCTATCTATCTATCTATCTATCTATCTATCTATCTATCTATCTATCTATCTATCTATCTATCTATCTATCTATCTATCTATCTATCTATCTATCTATGTATCTATCTATGTATCTATCAATGTATCTATCTATCTATCTATCTATCTATCTATCTATCTATCTATCTATCTATCTATCTATCTATCTATCTATCTATCTATCTATCTATCTATCTATCTATCTATCTATCTATCTATCTATCTATCTACTATCTATCTAACTATCTATCTATCTATCTATCTATCTATCTATCTATCTATCTATCTATCTATCTATCTATCTATCTATCTATTTATCTATCTATCTATCTATCTATCTATCTATCTATCTATCTATCTATCTATCTATCTATCTATCTATCTATCTATCTATCTATCTATCTATCTATCTATCTATCTATCTATCTATCTATCTATCTATCTATCTATCTATCTATCTATCTATCTATCTATCTATCTATCTATCTATCTATCTATCTATCTATCTATCTATCTATATATCTATCTATCTATCTATCTATCTATCTATCTATCTATCTATCTATCTATCCATCTATCTATCTATCTATCTAGCGACCCATTAAGACATAAATCTTACTTCTGCATCCAAACATCAATTCAGTAAAATAGTTGGTTCCATTTATTATATAGCACAACTCGCGTATCATAATTTTAGATTTGTCTTCAAAACATTCAAAAATAATCACAACAAGTGTAAGAGTTGTCCAAGAATTGTAGATTTGTAAGGAATGAAAAAACTACTAGTACAACAACAACTTCATAATCAACTTAATACATATTCATGTTGCAACCAGTATAATTTTTTTACAGTAAAAAAATCAACAGAAAAGTATGGAATAGCTGATATAAAAGATCATACCTATAACCCAGTAAATACTGTTGTCCAGGGCAAATTAAATTTTAATTTTTTTACGATTTCCAAAACTTATGAACAAGAAATTGCAACTTGCACACAAGTCATGCCTTCAATAAGCAAGTACGAATAATGCTCATATAATCCTTCGCTTCCGGGTAAGCAGTATTTATTTTGCTGGGTTATCTTATCATTGCGTTATGTTGCCATATCATGTTGGCTCTACAACAACTAACTAATAACACTTGTACAATAAATACTGTTTTAAGAATTGAAGCAAATACTTGAACAAGTTGATCTTTTTGCTGTACAAGGCAATGAACAGAAATACACAGAAAGACAGACGATGTACCAGCAGACAGACAGATATATGTACAACATAAGCATTCTTGCAACATTGTCTTTCAATAATCATAATAACAGCTATACAACACACCTCACGCTCGGCCCCAAAAAAGTCAAACAAAAAAAAAACTAAGACTAAAACAAAAAGATGATGAAGTAAGGTAAAGACACTCAGTCACACTAAACGTAATGAAGAAGACTGAAGAGGAAGACCCACCAGTCCATGTTTTTGTGTTTCGTTTTTTTTCAGCTTGTTTGTTCCAAACATATAGAACCACTAGTAACTATGTATGTATGTTCCTTTGTATGAACTGACTTTAGCTGGCTGGGCGAGTAAGGAAGAACAGACGCGTCATGATTATGATAATCATCATTATGTTTACAATTTTGCTACAACACACAATTTTCATTAGTGTTCTTGATTATTCGTTTCATTTACTAGAATTGGAGTACCAGAATAAGCTATAAACCTGTGCTGTACTGTAACTCACCAGAGTCTATTGGGCTATTCTATTGCCAAACCATTGACTAGACTTGTCTATAGTACAGGCTATAGTTAGTCTTGTCTATAGTCCGAGCTATAGTTAGTGTTGTCTATAGTCCAGACTATAGTCTTGTCTATTGTCCCGACTATAATCTTGTCTATAGTCCAGACTATAGTCTTGTCTATAGTCCAGACTATAGTCTTGTCTATAGTCCAGATTATAGTCTTGTCCAAAGTCCAGACTATAGTCTTGTCTAAAGTCCAGACTATAGTCTTGTCTATAGTCCAGACTATAGTCTTGTCTATAGTCCAGACTGTAGTCTTGTCTATAGTCCAGACTGTAGTCTTGTCTATAGTCCAGACTGTAGTCTTGTCTATAGTCCAGACTATAGTCTTGTCTATAGTCCCGACTATAGTCTTGTCTATAGTCCAGACTATAGTCTTGTCTATAGTCCAGATTATAGTCTTGTCTATAGTCCAGACTATAGTCTTGTCTA
Source organism: Lucilia sericata (assembly GCF_015586225.1). Lineage (NCBI taxonomy): Eukaryota > Metazoa > Arthropoda > Insecta > Diptera > Calliphoridae > Lucilia > Lucilia sericata. The sequence goes on along the minus strand of NW_023994187.1, from coordinate 517,632 downwards.
TAGTCCAGACTATAGTCTTGTCTATAGTCCAGACTGTAGTCTTTTCTATAGTCCAGACAATAGTCTTGTCTATAGTCCAGACTATAGTCTTATCTATAGTCCAGACTATAGTCTTGTCTATAGGCCAGACTATAGTCTTGTCTATAGGCCAGACTATAGTCTTGTCTATAGGCCAGACTATAGTCTTGTCTATAGTACAGACTATAGTCTTGTCTATAGTACAGACTATAGTCCAGCCTATAGTCTTGTCTATAGTCCAGACTATAGTCTTGTCTATCGTCCAGACTATAGTCTTGTCTATCGTCCAGACTATAGTCTTGTCTATCGTCCAGACTATAGTCTTGTCTATCGTCCAGACTATAGTCTTGTCTACAGTCCAGACTATAGTCTTGTCTATAGTCCAGGTAATAATCTTGTCTATAGTCCAGACTATATTCTTGTCTATAGTCCAGACTATATACAAGCCTATAGTATATAGTCTTTCCCACAGTCCAGAGTGCAATATAATCCATTTGACTTAGATTTCGTAGTCTAGTCTATAATCTAATCTTCATTCTAGTCTAAGGAATAGTCTACTCACTAATGTATCGACTAATACACTGACTGACTGTTATTAGTCGAATCTACAGAGTAATGTATTAATAATTTAAATTCAAATTACTTTTTAATGAAATCAATAGCAGCTACCCGATTAATCGATCAACAACCAAGAACAGCCATTAATTAATTAACAAAAATAATAACTAAAATTAAAACTTTCAATCGTCAGCCTTATGATCATTCACAAAATGTTCACTAAACACTAAAGACACGATCGATCATGTTTATAACACAAAGAGAATATGAAAAACAACACCTAAGTAGTAAGTACATATAGCCCATTTAAAGCAACATAATTATTATACATATAGATCAGATTGCCTAGCAGTAGTTGTAGTAGTGTAATGCTCTGTTTTAGAACTCCTGCCACCATTCAGTTAGAAAATCTAGTATATTTTTCTTCGTTGGAAAAATGGTGGTATATTTATGTTGATATACAGTCAAAGGAAGTAGTAAAGCTTAAAGTTGCATGATTTTGAAGTGGGTAAACAGAAATAAGGAAAACTTACTCACGGCTTTTACAACTCTCATAGCAAAATAAAGTGATAATGCAAACTAATTTAATGTTAACAAAAAAAAAAGAACTAGAGACTTTGATTATCGGAAATATAGGATCTTCATTGTTGAATATATTGAGTCGCTATTGAGAACTGTAAATGAATAAAAGCTATCTAGTTTTGGTTTATATACTTTTGTTAGTTAGTTAGTTAGTTAGTTAGTCAGTCAGTTAGTTAGTTAGTAAGTTAGTTAGTTAGTTAGTTAGTAGTTAGTTAGTTAGTTAGTTAGTTAGTTAGTTAGTTAGTTAGTTAGTTAGTTAGTTAGTTAGTTAGTTAGTTAGTTAGTTAGTTAGTTAGTTAGTTAGTTAGTTAGTTAGTTAGTTAGTTAGTTAGTTAGTTAGTTAGTTAGTTAGTTAGTTAGTTCGTTAGTTAGTTTTTAGTTCTTAGTTCGTTAGTTCGTTAGTTCGTTAGTTCGTTAGTTAGTTCGTTTGTTAGTTTGTTCGTTCGTTCGTTCGTTAGTTCGTTTCGTTCGTTCGTTCGTTAGTTGTTCGTTCGTTCTTCGTTCGTTTCGTTCGTTCGTTCGTTCGTTTCGTTCGTTCGTTCGTTCGTTCGTTCGTTCGTTTCGTTCGTTCGTTCGTTAGTTCGTTCGTTTCGTTCGTTAGTTCGTTCGTTCGTTCGTTCTTTCGTTTCGTTCGTTCGTTCTTCGTTAGTTCGTTCGTTAGTTCGTTCGTTTTCGTTAGCTAATATCAAAAGGCAATGTGAATTACATCGAAGAACTAGACCAATATCGGTCCTGTTATGCTCTCCTTTACGAATGCTTCTGTTGGGAATCGAACCCATTTCCTACAGCCTGATAGACTAGAACACTAATCTACCATTTGAACATTTCAGCTCCCTAGCTCATCAAGTTGGAGCGATATCGGACTTTCAACAGACAAATGTTCATCTAGCGATCGTCTTAAAATATACTTTTCTGGGTCTGTAATCAATACTCTTTTCTATGTGTTACAAACGAAATGACAAAATCGATATACCCCCATCCTCTTTTTATTTTTAAATTTTTTATATTGTTCAAATTGGTATGTTAAATACATTGTATTGTGAATGCTTTCAAATCCAAATGCAGACAAAAACACCCCCTGATATTTATATATATAAGTAGGTCTTACATATTGACAATTAGTTTTTGTAATTTTTGCAAATGTGTAAAAATCTATATATAAATTATATCTATAGTTTGCTGCTATAGTTTTACAAAATTTGGAAAATCTGTAAGAGTTATCTTATCAATAATTAAAACTACAAAATTCTTAAACTAAATCTCCAGACTACCCTAATGAGGTAGATGACCCTATTCTGACTAAATTGAGTTGTAAGTAAATATTTAGAATTTTAGCAAGACAACGTGTTTTTTTGCAGATCTTCTAAAAACCAGCCGATAAAATGCCTTTAGGCTTCTAGTTTATAGACCAATAAAGATAAACTACGAACGAAATATTGTTTATTTGTTCTTTTTTCTTACGATTAATTATGTGAAAATCGTTCATTAAGTTAATCGTATTTTATCATCTTTTTTTGGCCACAATGTCTGTGAAATTTAAAACCCAAAACATTGCTGGCATACAAGTGGGTCATACCAGTTAGAAGAAATATGACAGTGTAGCAGTAGTAGTTTAGAACGAGTGAACCCATCAACACTTCATTTTCTGAAGGGGAGCCTTTATGGGGGTCAATCATATGCAGACTCTAATAAAAGTCAGTAGAGAGGTTCTGGCTCGTAAGAAACTTACTTATGTCGAATTTCATCTCTATACTCGTAAGGTCAATTATAGACCGATCCACATAAAATTTGGTTAAGAGATTTTGGTTCGCAAGGAACTTACTTGGGTCGAATTTCATCGCTTCAATCGTATTTTTAAGTAATGATCGTTTAAGTAATTTTTTGAAGGCGAACTTATATGGGGAGTAGGGTCAATTATGGACCGATCCACATAAAGTTTTATAGAGAGATTTTGGCTTTATTGAAACTGATGTGTGTCCAATTTCATCACTATACTCATATTTTTAAGCCAGTAATGGGAGTTAAATTCATTTTCTGAAGGGAACTTTATATGGGGGGTAGGGTCAATTATGAACCGATCCTCATAAAATTTGGTAGAGAGATTTCCGATCATATGAAACTTATATGCGTTGAATTTCATCTCTACACTAGTATGTTTAAGCCAGTAATAATTGTTAAAGTCATTTTCTGAAGGCGACCTTATATAGGGGGTTGGGTCCATTATGAAACGTTCAACATAAAATTTGGTAGAGAGGTTTTGGATCATAAGAGACTTACTTATGTCAAATTTCATTGTTATACTAGTATTTTTAAGCCAGTAATGAGCGTTAAACTCATTTTTGCAGGGGACCTTATATGGGGGGTAGGGTCAACTATGTACCGACCCACATAAAACTTGATAGAGAGATTTTGGCTTCATTGAAACTTATATGTGTCAAATTTCATCACTATACTCGTATTTTTAAGCCAGTAATGAGCGCTAAAGTCATTTTCTGAAGGGGACCTTATATGGGGGGTAGGGTTCGATCCAAATAAAATTTGGTAGGGAGATTTTGAATCATATGAAACTTATTTATGTCGAATTTCATCGCTATACTCATACTTTTAAAACAGATATGCCCGTTAAAGCTGTTTTTCGGGGGTCTACTTGTATGAGGGCTATCCGAAAACGCAGACCGATATTGCCCATTTTCAATACCAAACAAACCTTACCTATAGATAATATTTGTGGAAAATTTCAATCATCTAGCTCGTTCCGTTCGGACTCTATCGTGCTTTCAACAGACAGGCAGACGGACGGATGGACAGACATGACTAGATCGTCTTAGAATTTAAGAAGGACCCACAATATATATACTTTTGTGGGTCTATAACCAATATTTCGATGTGTTACAAACGGAATGACACTAAAAATTGTTTTTATATTCAGTTCAGTTTAAGTACAAATCGTGATCAAATCAAGCTCATTCTGGGACTAATTCAAGCCGTCATATAATAAAATCAATCCGAAAATTTCAAATTAACTACAATGTTAGATCACTTTTAACGGTCCCGTACTTGAATCAAGTAGTTTGTACTTGATTTAAGTAAAAACGTACTTTTGAAAGCGCTCAGTATTGATTTGAGTACGAATGACTAAAAATTCCTGATGTTCATACTACTATCGATTCTTAAAGACCACATGTAAGGCCTCGTTTTGAAATTTACTTTAAAATAATGGCACACGTTTTGAAGTTGATGGTATACATATACGATTAGGTCGAACTTTTAGGTATTGTTTCTATGTTGTAGCAACAGTAGCACATCCATACATTTGTCTGGTTCTTCATAATGTGTCATTAATAAGTATGTTGCTGATATTTTAGCAGTGACTCAAATGACAAAAAAAAAGTATATGCTCCATCAAAACATATTCACAGACAGTTTTAACGCATGGCTAAAACGTGTGACCAAGTCCACAAAAAAACTGCTAAAAAGTACAAGTTGAAATAAAAACAAATAATACTAACAGTGAGTAACAAAAGTTTTTTGCTAACCTGTTAATAGAACTATCTTGCTATTCGTTTTAAATAATAGAACTGTAAAATAGTTATATCCTTAAATATTCCTTAATAATTATTACTAACACAACTTTTCCTTTAAGTAGAGGTCTAATTTTGTGTTGTACTATAAATGGTATTATTTTCTTTGTGTCACAATTTAAGTTATTGTTGCTGCTACTTCTAATATGCAAAATATGTATCTTTACATATATATAGAAAAATCTGCTTTAAAAAAATCAACGCACAATAGAAGGTGTGAAAATAGCTTTTGTGGCATTAGGTTTCATAAACAATGTACTTTTTTTTCGAAAAATATGTGTATTTTTAAAAAAAATGTTAACAATCTTTTGAATGGCAATGACTTGTTATAACTATGTTGGTCATTAGAAAGGAGTATGGTTAGGCACACTTATCAGTACACAGAAAGAAAAATTTTTCTTAACTTTACCCTAAAACGTAAATCAAGTACGAATCGAGCACAAATCAAGCAAATTTTGGGATTGATTCAATCTTGAACATTCTTAAATCAATCAAGTATTTTGTGCTTGGTTTAAGTACACAGAGGGAAAAAGAAATATACACGCCTGGTACCAAATTGACACCAAAGAATTTATAATTTTTCAATAACATCCGTTGTCAAAGTATATACATACGTACGACAACACTATGTCGCAACGTTGTCAATATTGCAACGATTTCGTTGTCGAAATCTAAATTTTATACACATCTGTTGTCTAAATGTTGATAAACGTGTTAAGATCACTATTGGCAACGGATTGTTTGTCAATAGTGAGCTTACCACGTTTGTTAACATTTAGACAACAGATGTGTATAAAATTTAGATTTCAACAACAAATTGTTGAAATGTTGTCAACATTACATAGTGTTATCGCACGTATGTATATATTTTGACAACGGATGTTATTGAAAAATTATAAACAGTTTGGTGTCAATTTGGTATCAGGCGTGTATATTTATTTTTCCCTCTGTGTATAGATAACTCAATTCAATTTTTTTGAGTGTACGTACATACAGACGTTTTTAAGTATTTATTTCCTAAATAGGAAAAGACAATTAAAGTACAGTTCAACAGGTTGTGTTTTAAACTGTAGACAACAAAATAATCAATGAGCAAAAAAAATATTGTTTAGTCATTGGAGTATACAGATTTTAAAGAATGAAAGTGAGAGAACAATTCTTATTTAGCTAATGTTAAGTTAATTGATTGTTATAAACTTTATAAGAAATTTAATCGGCTGGTATGGGAGTCATTGTATGCAGATCTGTAAAAAGCTTGTCATATTGGCAGCAAAAATTTCCCTGTATTTATACCTTAAAGTTTATCGATCGACTTAGAATCCCTTTCTGAGACGATTAAGTCCGTCCATCCTTCTAGTAGTCCATGTGAATCTTCTAAACTGCTTAAATTTAAAATTTTTTTTTAAATTTATCTTTCTTTAAAAATAATTTAAGAACATTTTCTATTCAAAGCAATTATTAATGAAACATGCGTTATAATAGACACAGACGCTGAAATGTTGTGAACACACAAATTAAAAATGGCAAATTAAACATTTTTCCGAGTCACGTCTAATTAGTTAGTAGTAGACCAAGAATAAATTCTATAAAAAAAATTAAATTTTTCTAGCGTAAATTTTCTGTTTATGGTTCTTTATAAATAAAAACAAAATAACGGCAATTAATGGATACAAAATGATTTATAACTAAGAATAATTAAGATTGTCATTGATAAAATTTATAGAATTTAGGAATTCATTAAAGCATGATAATAAATGTGAACAGATTTTAAAAGAATCAATCCGGAGGGTTTCAGAACTACAAAAAGCACAAAAAATCTTATTTAAGCCTTTTTTGGGTCTAAGTGATCTTACTTATTTTCAGAACTTTTGGTTTGATTTAATCCCTTATGCATACTTCATTTAAGAATGAAAAATATTGAATTAATCCCCAAATTAGCTTAATTTGAGCACGTTTCGTGCCTGATTTTAGAATTCACTACACTTCAGCATAAAATTCTATTACAAAACAAGTAAAACGTGGACCGATATTGCCCATTTTCAATACCAAACAAACCTTGTCTATAGAGAATATTTGTTGAAAATTTCAACCCTCTAGCTCATTCCGTTCGGACTCTATCGTGCTTTCAACAGACAGACGGTCATGGCTAGATCGTCTTAGAATTTAATAATATATACTTTTGTGGGTTTATGACCAATATTTCGATGTGTTACAAACGGAATGTCATTAGACTGTTCTAATGAATATTGATTAGGCTATTGACTGGTCTACTATCTAATGATGGGACTATTGATTATTATATTGACTTGATCAACATTTACGAGTCTATTGTCTATTGATTTGTCTAATATATAGTTCCTTTACTTGTCTATTGACTATGGAGTTTACTATTTATTGACTGGACTATGGAGAAGTCTATCGACTGGTGTAAATAATAGAGATTAGTCTATTGACTGATCTAATATCTAATGATGGGACTATTGATTATTATATTAACTTGATCATAAACTATGAAACAGTCTGTGGACTAGTCTATTGATTAATATTGACTAGTACTAGTCTAGTGACTTGTCTATTGTCTAAACTATTGACTAGTCTAATATTCAATCAATTTACAACAATCAATTTACTTGTATTAGACAAGTCGATTAAGTGAGTCCACTGTCTATTTCTTTAACTACTCAATTAAATTGTATGATATATTGACTAGACTATTTAAGAGTCTAATATATGGTCTATTTACTAATCTATTGACTAGACTAGTCCAATATCTGGTATATTTACAAGTCTGTTGAGTATAATATTGACTAGTTTATTGATTAGTATATGGAATATTGACTAGACTATCGAGTGATCTATTGACTAGTTTGTTGAGTTGTTTACTATTGTTTAC